>NW_025336088.1:2003267-2222130 GCF_004798865.1 Varanus komodoensis
AGCTATTCTCTGGAATTCTGCATTCAGTTGTTTGTATCTTTCTCTTTCTCCCTTGCCTTTTGCTTCCCTTCTTTCCTCAGCTATTTGTAAAGTTTCCTCAGACAGCCATTTTGCTTTCTTGCATTTCTTTTTCTTTGGGATGGTTTTAGTTGCTGCCTCTTGTACAATGTTGCGAACCTCCGTCCATAGTTCTTCAGGCACTCTATCAGATCTAATTCCTTAAATCTATTTATCACCTCTACTGTACGCGTATATTCATCAGGGATATGATTTAGGTCATACCTGAGTGACCTAGTGCTTTTCCCTACTTTCTTCAATTTAAGCCTAAATTTTGCAACAAGAAGCTCATGATCATGATCTGAGCCACAGTCAGCTCCTGGTCTAGTTTTTACTGACTGTATAGAGCTTCTCCATCTTTGTCTGCAGAGCACATAGTCAGTCTGATTTCTGTGTTGACCATCTGGTGATGTCCATGTGTAGAGTCGTCTCTTGGTTTGTTGGAAAAGAGTGTTTGCTATGACCATCGTATTCTCTTGACAAAATTCTACCAGCCTGTGCCCTGCTTCATTTTGTACTCTAAGGCCAAACTTGCCTGCTATTCCAGTTACCTTAGGGTGGTTAAAATCAAAAGGGATGGGTTCCAAAGGGATCTTTCCCAGCTGGGAGAATGGGCATCAAAGTGGTGAATGCAGTTTGGTTTTAACAAGTGCAAAATCATCTATGTTCGAGCAAAAACTTCTAAGTTCAAGTTTAGGCTAATGGAATGTGAGCAACCGGTAACAGTTGACAGAGGGAATTCTTGTACCCATCCTCCTTGAGGGTTCTCCTTGAGGGCAGCTAGTTTGTCACTGTGTGAATGGAGTGCTGGACTGGTCTCACCCAGTGTTGATTTTCATATGTTGTAACTGGATCCTCTGGGAGGAATTCACACCTTTAAAACATTTAAATATTTTGGTACAGAAATCAAACAGCTATTTTTCTTATGCCACAAGAATGTGACAAAAACCAATTTGTCTTTTAATCCCAGAGATGAGGTCTGAGAAGGAAATAATCATGATTTTGTGAACTGCAGTGTTTTTAAAAACAAAGAGAAGACCTTAAATCAAATAGAATCTATAGTGGTGATGCAGAATTGCTTATAAATAGTTTCTTTACTGAATTAAACTGCCCTTTCTGTGGCGTGCATTTAATAACCCTGCATCAATAACTGTGTATTCATTTATTTGTTTGAATATTCTAATCTTGTTCCTCAGCCAAAAAGGCTCTTAGAGTGGCTTACATATAACCTATCCTATGTATGTTCAGACAGAAAAAGGTCCTAGAATTCCATTCTTGAGCCAGATGCTAGCTAGGGATGCTGGGGATGCTGATTTTTTGTTTGTGCCTTAAACAAGAGAATTCCTGCCCACAAGTTACAATCTAAAAAAGACAGGGCACACAATGGGAATGGGTGAAGGGAAAATTCTCTTAACAGAGTTGCAGGAAAAGCCCTGCTCTTTCTATCTCATTTCCCTCTTCTGCAATAGCTAGGGTGGTAACAACTGAGCTAGGAGGAGCCTAACTGTATCATATTTATCAATTAGTGTTTGGAAATACACTTATGACTATGGGTGTTAATTCCACCAAAGGACTGTAAAGTGTTTCTCTTTCGATCACAAGAGTATCAGCATGGATTTTTCCCAGTGTTGTAATGCTTCAAATAAGATTCCTAAAGTGCTGCTGATTGACTAATTAAGCATTTAGATGAAGGAAACATTGTCTCTGTGATGCTTCTTCAAGTGATTAATGTGTGTAGCCTAGGGAGGTGTGCATAATGACTTGGCCTGAATATTCTCACATAATGCATTTGCAGTTGCTTTCTGCAATATTTTCATTTGGATTTCTTTCCCATTTTATTTTAGTTACCTGTTCATTACATTTCTATACTGCCCAAAAGTATAGAAATCCAAATTTCTCTGATAGTTTACCAAAAAAAAGCTTTAATGTAAAATGTAAAACATCATATAAAACATTTCCAGAGGAAAACAATTTAAACCAGTAAACAATAAAAACTCCAGGACCAGTTAAAATTTTATGGCATGTTTTAAATATCTGAGTGTATAAATCTTAATCTGCGGCTAAAACGATGACAAAGTTTACACCCTAATTGGAGCAGGATTCCATGATTGAGAGGGGGATACCATTGAAAAGACCCTTTTACTTGTTGTCATCCTCTGAAACTTCATAGAAGAGGTACCTGGAGATAACAACGACCTTAGATTATGATTGTGATTGTACAAGTTGGTTTCTATTGCGAGAAATGTGCTATCAGTCTCTCAGTACTTCAGTCTTAAGCCATAAAAGACTTTATGGATCAAAACCAGAATTCTGAATCAGGTAGCCAGAGCAAGCAGGCCAAAATTGTGTTCTATGTTTAGACCTTCTATAGCCTGCTGTCACTTTGTCCACCATGTTTTGCATAACCTGCAGCTTCAAGGGCATTCTTACATAGAATGCATTGCAATATATAAGCCTGGAAGTTAACAGACCATGAACCACGGAGGCCAGGTTATGCCTGTCTAGATAGGGCCACCATCCAAAGCTGCTAAAAGGCATTCTGTGCTGCTGAGGCTACTTGAGCCTTCAGTGGCAAAGATGACTGCAGGAGAACTCCAAGCTACAAACCTGCCCTTTCTGAGGGAGTGCAGACCCATCTAGAACACCTGTCTTGTCAGAACAATCATGCACTCACAATGTATTGGTATTGTCTGGACTGAGCTACAGTTTATTAGCCCTCATCCAGTCCATTTACAATCAGGCTCTGATCTAGTGTATACACAGCTCAAATGATAATAATGGATGTTAAAGAGAATGGAGGAAGCCCCACCACCACCACCACTCGAGGGCTTTCTAGGAACTTGGGGGTGAAATATGCTAATGGGTTTCATAGCAGAGGGGAAATAGTATTGCAAGTCTAAGCCTCAGCAGGAGGGGATCTGGCCATGCCAAAGGAAGCTATTAATTGTCTCTCACCTACTGTACATATCAACACCTCCAGTGCAGCAGAAAAAACACATCTAAAATATGTCCTGCTACATTTGTTGGGTCAATAACACATTGGGACATGTCTGTGGAGTCCTGAAAATCTGACCTGCTCCAGATATAATGGTCTGGCATGAATGTTTACATTCCTCAGAACCAACAGTCTGAGAGAGAACTCTACAGCTTACCTAAGACCATCTCCATCAGTTCATGTAGGGAGGACACTGGGCAGCAGTGTGGGCAGTTCACTAACAGGGTCCCTATACTGACCCAAGACAAGGTGCAAACACTCCAGAGCAATAGTCAGCTGGGCATGGAGCCTGCAAGGATGGATTTCCCAACAGACCAGAGCAATACCCTTTCTGCAGCCTCAGTCTTCCCCTTATGCTGAATAAAGTACCCCAGTGGACACAACTGGCAGAGAGTAACTCCCCCATTCATACAGCCAGCTCTTGTTTATGTGTACCAGATTATTTGTCTCATTCATTATTAAACCATGAATGAGGGATGCCTTATTATGCACCAGTCTGGCATTTAAAGCAACATCTGGATAGAGAAGAGAAGGCAGAGAAGGCATCCACCAAACCTGCTGGTAGGAAGGCCAAGTGACAAAAGAAGGGTACAGACAGGTAGCACAGAAATTGTAGGGATGGCATCAGAAAGGCTAAAGCTAGGCATGAACTCAGACTAGTGAAGGATGTTAAAAGCAACAGAAAAGCCTTCTTCAGATATTTCATAGTAAAAGACAAAGAAATGGGCGTTCAGCTACTCAGTGTGGATAGCAAAATGATAACAGATGGCAAACAAAAGGCAGATGGGCTCAATTCATACTTTGAATTAGTATTCTCCCAAAAGATTTATGACCTTCCTGATGAAGGGGAAGTACAAGCTGAAGAACCAGGATGGCAGCTCAAGATTGATAGGCAAATGGTCAAGGATCATCTAATTGGGCTGAATGAGTTCAAATCTCCAGGGCCTGATGAACTCCATCCTAGAAAGCTCTCAGAAGCACTGTCTATTATCTTTGAGAAATCATGGATAACAGAGGAAGTGCCAGATGACTGGAGGAGGGCTAATGTTGTCCCATCTTTAAGACAGGAAAAAAGAGGCACCTGGGAACTACAGACCAGTAAGACTGTCATCAATCCCTGGGAAAATTCTGGAGCAGATTATAAACAGTCAGTCTGCAGACATCTTGAAAACAGTGCAGTGATCACTAGAAGCCAACATGGATTTGTCAGGAACAGATCCTGCCAGACTAATCTGATTTCATGTATTGATTGGGTAACCCCCCTCCCCCAACTGATGGACTCTGGGAATGTAATCTATTTTGACTTCTGCAAAGCTTTTGACAAAGTTCCCCATATTGGGTGGGATAGCTTATACTCTGAAAGACAGAAACAAGATTCAAGGTGATCTTGATAAGTTGGGGTGAAAACAACAGAATGAAATTCAATAAGAACAAATAGGAACAAATTCAATAGGAACAAATACAAATTCAATAAGGAACAAGTTCTGCACCTATAAAAAAGAAACCAAATGCATCCTTATGAGATGGGGAATATTTGGCTCTTCAATTCTAAAAGTGAGAAGGATCTTGGAATTGTAGTGGATCACAAACTGAATATGAGTCAACAGTGTGATATGGCTGCAAAAAGGACAAATGCTATTTTAGGTTGCCCTTGCGATAGACATATCACTTTCAAATCATGTGAAGTACTAGTTCCTCTTTACATCAGCACTGGTTAGGTTTATTTGGAGTACTGTGTCCAGTTCTGGCCACAACAGTTTAAGAAAGATACAGACAAACTGGAAAAGGTTCAGAGGAAGATAACAAGGATGATTGGAGGACTGGAAACAAAACCTTATGAGGCGAGATTGAGAGAACTGGTCACGTTTAGCCTTGAGGAGAGAAGACTGAGGGGAGATATGATAGAACTCTGCAAGTACTTGAAAGGTTATCACAAAGGAGGAGGACAAAGTTGGGGTCATCCCAGAGTGCAGGACATGGAATAACAGGCTCAAGTTACAGAAAATCAGATTCCAGCTAGATATCAGGAAAGAAAATCTTGACTGTTAGAACAGTACAACAATGGAACCAAAGACCTAGGGAGGTTATGGGCTCTCCCACACTAGAGGCATTCAGGATGCAGCTGGACAGCCATATGAGACGGATGGTTTAACTTGGAGTCCTGCACTGAACAGGAGGTTGGACCTGATGGCCCTCTGGCCTCTTCCAATGCTATGAATTTTATTATGGTATCTGGAGAACTGATGATATATGTTCCTTGGCCTGGATTTCTTATCATCAGGTCACACAAGTTTTAAAGGCTGCAATTATATGCACGTTTAAGTGGATGAAGTAAACCTCATTTAAAATAATGGGACTTATTCTGTGGTTACATCATGGATTTGTATGACAGCTTTATGATATTGGTTAAATTTTCTCCAAAACCATGCATAATTTTATATCTCTATCATGTCTTTTCATAATGTTCTCTATTATCACCCAAATCCTTTTTTCCCCTGTTCTTCATTCCACCATATTTTTCTCCACACGTTTCTCCATTTTTTTCTTCACTAGATGTCATACAGCTTTTGTCAAGTCATCTGGCCTTGGCCAATGCTCAGTGCAGAAAAGGATATGAATTGAGAGGAGGTACTTCTTGAAGTGTTGCCATATCTCACTTCATATCCTTTCAGGGTAGAGAGTACTGCTTTACTAGACTCCTTAAATTGGGCAGACTCATTGCCAAGGCACTCTTAGGTCTTAGGTGCAAACAAGCCAGAAATCCTTTAAGGGTGTAGACCTCTCCTCAGTGGGGCAGGAACAACAGTAGAACTAGTTTGGTCAGTTTCCATACAGTGTCAGAATGACTGTGCTATGTGTACTTGATGAAGCAATAGCTTCTTTTCTTCCCTTCTGTAGGTGGGAACACTCCAGCCTGCTTCTCACCGTGCTCTGTCCAAGGTACTGACAGCTGCTACTTTTTCTAAGCCAAACTTCACTGTACCTGATGTGCTTTTATCTTATTTGATGTGACTGCTCTCTGCCTTGACTGCCCTACCTGCTTTCCCCAGATGTTGTTGAATTACAAGTTCCATTATCCACACCAGCATGGTAGATGTTCAGGCATGATCAAAATTGTAGTCCAACCATGTCTGGGGACCATAGGTGTGTCTGCGTCAGGGTGTGTCTGCGTCTTGCATGCTGTTATACTGCCAGTGGGTGCCAGCTCCCAGCATTCCTGTGATGGATCATTTTATTTATCTCTTATATGATTTATATCCTACTTTTTTCTGACAATGAATTCAAAGCAGCTTACATAATTTTCCTTCTTCTGCTTTCAATCTTATCTCCACAACCACAGTCCTGTGAGGTAAGTTGGGCTGAGAGTCTGCGAATGGCTCCAAGTCACCCAGTTGGCTCCATGGAGACTAGAACCTGGATTCCCAATCCTGCTCTCTTAACCACCACGTCACACTGGCTCATGCTGCCTGGGACTGAGGGATACTGAAATTTGAATACTTAGAGGGCACCAAGTTGGGAAATGCTACTTTAGCTCCTGATTACCTTTAATTTCGGCTTTCTCCATATTTTTCTTATTGTTCTTTGAATTCTTCACATTATCTTGTTAAACCACATTTCTTTTCCCTATATTTTGTATTTTTTTATAGTTTCTACTCACTCTTATTCTGTGGAACTCATCAGTGCAATAGATTCTCCCCTTGAACTGATGAATGCACCAAGGTATGCAAAACCTTTCAATTTCTTCATTGTTAACAGTAAAGTTCTGTCCTCCTTCTGTAGTCATGCCTTTTGGTTTCTTAATATTCATCTGTAGTCCTACTTTTTAACTTTCTTCTTTCACCTTCATCAGGAGTTGTTTCAAGTCATTGTTACTTTCCACCAGTAATACTGTATCACCTTCATATCTGTCTTTTACCTATTTTCACTCCTTTTAAAATTTATTTTTATTTTAAGAGAATACAGTAACAAAATACATCATACAATAAAAAGAAACAATACAACACACACACAAGAAAAAAAACTTACCCCCTCAAAAAACATACACTTAGTGTACCCCTCCACCAGGAGCATGGCTGTATAATATTTTTTCCTTCATTTTTTCCTTCTTCTTTACCTCTAGCTCTAACTTTCTCCTCTTTCAGAAATATCCCCTTCCATCCAAAATTGCATTGCATCCTCTGAAGCCCAGTGATGGGAAACCAGAAGTCTGAGAATTCAGCTTTGCCACACCTGGCACTGACCAGGTAACAGAGAGGGGATGAGTGCTGGACACTGATATAGCCTGGCTTGCACAGCTGGAAGATTTGACCTTGATTGAGGCCCCTGTCTCTCAGTCAGGGATCTTGCCCCTGGGAACAGGACAGCAGGAGGATGTCTCTGTTGGAGAAAGCAATTTAAAACTCTCTTCTTTAAATCTTTTGTCAGTACAAGAGGGCAGGGCAGTCAGCAGAAGCAGAAAGTTTCCTCACCAGGATCAAATGTTCAATAGTGATCCTTATCAGCCACTCCTCTGTATTTAAAGCTGTGCCATTTCCAGTAGCCTCACTGAGAATCTAGAAAGCTTCCTGCCTTCTTTTTAACTCTGAGCTTTATGGGCCTTTCCCCATGAGGTCATGTTGAATGATTGCTTCTTTGTGATGTTTATGACACAACTTTCACCTGCAGCAGCTTGTCTGTAATCTTTTTCTGTGGATCTTTATTGCTTGAGTAAAGGCTGATAACTCATTACCAGAATTACTGCAATAAGAGGTTTTATTAGGACTCTTGCCTCAACAGTAAGAAGCCAGGTTCCGATCCAACGTTTTTGGTGTCAAAACTTTGGGCACATGATAAGCGGTCTGCCAGTCATATATGGTATGAAAATATGGTGGATGACAGTTGCTTGATCAGTCACATGTTTGTTGTAGTTATGGGGGGTAAAGGTAGCCCTATGTTTAAAGGTTGTGTACTGGCTAAGGGGACTTGTGTACTGGCTAAGGGGACTTGGAATATTCAGTCTATGTGTTTCAGGGATCTATGTAGCAGTGGTTAGGCAAAATAAGGAACAGAATAAAATGTTGTATTTACAACGTTTTTATACTGTTTAATATATTAAAGTTCCAAATGTTTTCATTAAAAGAAATAAAACAAAAGCAAAATAATAAATTATTAAAAGTATCCAAAACATTGAGCACCATAACAATTAAACAATGCAATAACAGAGTCCCTCGCCAGGTCAGGGAAAGCTTGTGTGAACAAATGAGTTTTCAATAGTTGTTTAAAATCTGAGACTGTTCCTGCTTCTCAGATCACATATGAGAGGGAGTTTAAAAGGGAAGATGCTAGCACTAAGCACAAAATGTGTATGTACCACTACCTGGTAACATCATATTAGCTGTGGAACAACTAGTAAGGACTTTTCAAAACATCTCAGAGGCCAAGAGGGCTATGCACAGGGAAAGATGGTGACTGGTCCCAAATTGTTTGTTAGCAGCAACACTTTGAATGTGCCTCATTAGCTAATAGGCAGCTTGTGCAGCTCTATTAATATTAGTTTCATATGTAAGTGTCTAGGTTTAGGATTCTGAGCATTCTAGCTGCTGCATTTTGCATTAGTTGCACCTTCTGAACCAGGTGCAAGGACAGTCCCATGTGGACTGTACTAGACTACTTTAAATGTGACATTATCAGTGTGTGGATCACACTGTGTAGGCTATCCATATCCAGCAATGAGAATAGTTGGCTTATCAGCTTAAGTTGATAATGAATTCTCCAAACTGCTGAGGTCACCTGGACCTTTAGTGATAGAGATGGATCCAAGGACATCCCTAAACTTCATTCATTCATTCATTCATTCATTCATTCATTCATTCAGAGGGAGTACAACCCTGTCCAGAAGAGATACAAAGTCCATTATTCCAATCATTATTTGATTTTGGTTTTTTTAAATGCTGAAACCCCGACTCAGTTTGATTCTTGTAATGGCACTTTCTCCTGTCCAGATTTGGGTTTGTATGTCATGCTAAGCCACAGTGGGCTGTTGGGTGGTTGCAGTGTGGCTTGAAACTGGAGCAGGGATGCCTGAACCTAGAACAGTTTTTCTGTTGTGGCTAGTTTTGCCTAAGCAAGTCATCCTGAGAATCCATGATATGTAGTAATGTATGTATGATTGTATGAGAGAATCATAATCTGACATTTGAACTGGGTGGGGTGATTTTTTTGAGGGGGTGGTGGGTTGTTATAACAGGTAGAGAGCTGGCTGGCAAGAGCCATAAAAATCCCTACTCCTTTTCACAATTTGTTAGTACTACAAGCATTCTTTCTTATTTTCTCAGGCTCTGAATGGATGTTTTGCAAGTTTTAGAAAAACAACATTTTCACTTCTGCACAAATGTGCAAGGCCAATGATCACAGGTGGGAATTTCACACAAAACTTCCTTCCATTGGATTGCTCTGCCAATGTGTGCAAAAATCTCCTTCTTCTCTGCCATAAATTTTGTGTAATCTTTATGATTCAGCTCACTACTCTGTAACCCTCATATACACTGGGCAGTTAGCTACAGAGCTGGCAGCTGCAGAAGAGAAGGCATTTGGGGGACAGGTGTGCTGGTTGTTGCTATGTGCCATCAAGTTGTCTCCAACTTATGGCAACCTTATGAATGAAAGCCTCAAAAATGTCCTGTCCGTGAAATCCCCCCTAAGCTTTTGCAAGTTTGGGTATTTGTTCTTCCCTTTCATCTTCTGCCTTTGAACTTTCCTAACATGATTGTCTTCTCCTGTGAGTTTTGCCTTCTAATGCTGTGTCTGAAGTACGACAGGTGTGCTTATTTAGTGTAACGTGAAGCAATTTCTTCTTCTTCTTCAAGAAAAAGTGTTTGCTTACATGGGAAGCACTGAAGCAGAGGGCATTGACAAAAAAGGTGTATGAGAATGACTTGTTTTTTGTGATGTGAAGCAGTTTTCTTCTGGAAGTGCTGAAATGGAGAATGAAATTGACAGACAGGAAAGAGGAAATTGTGCTAAACTTGATAAAGGATAGGTGCTCATATAAGAACAGAGAAAAAAGTTTGCAGGAGTGTTTCTGTCTTCGTAATGGTTCAGAAAATCCTTTCCTGTTTGCAAGCACCTTTTACTTAAAAAAGATAAAAGTATAAGGAAAATTAGGGTTCATTAGGGTAAGGGACGCACTGAAATAGAGGACGCTGATGAGAGAAATAAGGGGAAGGTTGGCTAAGTAGTGGATAAGCAGACTTTGTGCAACAGTGCAAGACCCTGGAAAAATGCATTCTAGCATTCATAATGGTTCAGAAAATTACTTTTAGTTATCTGCTGCTGTGGGATGTGTGAAGTTCCTTTTATCAGCCAATAAATGCCACAGACCAAGTGGGTTGATTTAGTATGATGTTTGAACGTACCCTGTATCGTAGACTATTGTCTCTAGATGTGGATGACTGATAATGCAGGAAACCAGTATGGATTGTGAGATGTTCTAATATTTATTTCTTTGATGTTGTAGATGGATAATCTCAATGGAATTTTAGGAAGGCAAATTGAACATTGTTTAGATAGTTGAATTTAAAGTTGCTAACTCTGGGGGAGCATTTCTAAGGGGGCTGCAGGCTCCTGAGCTTCACCTCAGAAGTATTTTTAACAGGGCATTTAGTCTTATTAGTATTAGTTATTAGTTTAATATTGTTGTTATTTAACTGCTTTGATATTTTTATTGAAAAACAGGATACAAATCTGTATAATGAACAATAGTCCTGATGTTGAATGTTTTTCTATGAAGTTGGTGCATGGAGGTATGGGAGTTGCAAGCAAATTGTTTCTGGATAGAAACAAGTGCAAAAAGCTCAGCAAATGGCTCCATAGTAGGTGACTGAACATAGCAAGGCTATACGAGCAAAGAATATAAATTGTCAAAAGGTTAGATACCTGTTGGTAGGGTTAATAAAGTTTAAGCATTGTTGAACTGTTCTCAGGAAAGAGATTTTAAGTTCAAAATGGAAGTAGTGTTCCATTTTATTGTTATAATAATAATAAAATAAAAAAGTAGTGGAGGGAATTTTGTGGGAATCTCACTTCTAACATGCCAGTTTCTTTAATGTATAGACAGCTGCGAAAAATGAATGTATATAGTATTAATGGAGAAATGTATTGGCTTTGTTTGATAAGATTTGTACTCTAACTTTGGAGTAATGGAAGTTTGGGAGTTGTGGATTATGAGATGCAGGTTTTTTCTGTATGAGAACTGAATAAAACTTTAGGTTGTTGAAAGAATATTTCTCCAGGTGAGGATATTTATTTGGTGGTCAAGTAAATTGCCAGAGTCCTGGAAATGTATTATTATTACCATAGGAACACCTGGAAAAATGTCATTTGACCCTTCCTCTTATAGTTTGATAGCAGGTACTTCTTGTGTGTGTGAAGTTATGAAAAAGATGTTGAGTTGTTAGGTGTTTTCTTCACCTTTTCTGTGACTATGCTGAGTGGATTTCACAGAGGACAGAACACATTGAATAATTGTTTGTTTAGAGACTAATACTTGGAAGAGCTTTTGTATGAATGAGTATTTAAGTACATACACATAATATGGTATGGAAATTGTAGGCTATTTTTGTGAATTCATGATTTTTTTAAAAAAGATGCTCATTTTGTATTTGTGTAGGATAAATTTTATCTGGATTCTATTCAGTGATGAATGGCATCCCACAGAGATGAACCTACCTTTTAAAATATACTGATTATTTACTAACAGTTATCCCACCAGATATGGAAGTGAATTTATATGTTGATTATTGGAACTTGGTAGGAATATGATGTTGGTGGGTAAGAAATTAAATAAAGGTTTAGGTAAGCTAGAGATACTCTGGATATTTGAAGCCTTTCATTCCCAGGTGATAGGAATTGCATAATAACCATATAAATTTAGATCTACTCCAATCACTCCAGGAGTATTCTAGATGGCATGGCAGCTGATGTGAATTGTATCCCTCAATTCAAGGTAGGGAAATGGTGTAGTGTTTCTGTTAGGATTACAGAACTGATGGCTGCAGTGGTTGTGCTGAAATTGATTCATTAATCTTATCAGACTCTCTGTCCAGATTGTTAGCAATTCAAGTGATGGTTAAGGTTGTAAATTAACTTTAGTGAATGAAAATTGGTTTTGAAATTCTGAATGACATTTTTGAGACCTTTGTTCTGATTTGGATTCTTGCCCATGTCAATATTTTTTTGCTACAAGATTAGAGATTTGGCCACAGAAGAAGCCTTAATGCATGAGGCTATGGATTTTTAAAAAAATATTATTTGGTATCTTTCAAAAGTTTAAAATTGGGTTAAGCAGCAAGATAAAAAAAGAATTAGCACGGACTTGGGAGGGAGGGAGCTACTGGGATAATTTTTTTCTTGTTATTTTAAGCAAGAGTTTGATTTTTTTGCTCAACACGAGTAGATGAAATGGGTTGCTTTGAGTCCTCTCAAGATATTTATCTAGACAGTATTAATGATACATGATGGTCTTGATTTTGACAAGTGGATATCTGTAAGCTAAACAATAGATCGTGCCTTTTCTTTCGGGTTGCTTTACATACGGTGTAGAGTGAGTATCTTTCACCTGTGAGCTGCATAGTTGGTGAACTGTGATTTTAACTTTAGGAACAGTTTTCAGAATACGTTGCTTTGGGGTACAGGCTCGAAGCTTTTATGAAATTTTATCCAAGTCACTTTTTGTAAATCGTGCATCAGTAAGAGCGATTTAATTTTGACCAGTAGGTGGCGGACATGGGGTCTTCAGTGGCCTTAGTACGCCGCTAATTCCCCGCGTAAGAAGATGTACGCGCCTGCGTGCTAGAGCCGTTTCTGGCCGCGTTGGGAGGGCCTTTGCAAAACGCGCATATACGGCTTCTTCTCGGGAAGGTTCCGGAGCTTGTGCGCGCTCCTGTTGCTGGCTAGGCGCGCTCTCTTTCTGCCTGCCTCTCTTGTCACTCCCCCTCCTCCCGGCTTCGGCGAGCGAGATTTTCCAGAGAGCTCTCCCTGCAGCCGCATTAACAGACGCAGTGCCAGGTAGGGTTTCCCACAACGGTGTGATCTGTTCATAGAAGAGCAGGTACTCTGAGGGCCTTCAGTCTTTGCAAGCCTGTGGTTGTTGGACGGGAGGGGGTGCGTTAAGTGCACAGGTGCGTGCGGTTACGCAGTGAATGCGCTAGGAATGGCTGGAGGGAGAGCTGTCGTGCAGTATAATAGCTTTGGATCTGGCGGCTTCAGTGCGCAACGTAATTTGGTTTGAATGTAAGAGCAGGGAACGGTTTCGTGCTTTTTTCACATTTGCACAACCTGCGGCATTGTGGCAATTTAAACAGCTTTTTTCCTCCCATAACCACACCCCTCCCTTTTTACAAAAAGAGTCCTATTGCAAAGAAATACGTACTCGCCACCTGCGAGTGGTTTTGGCGATACATGTATTGTCGGTTCATTTGGGTTTCTTTCCATCGGGCAGCACTCAATGGAGATTTTTGCAATGCAAAATGGGGCAGTAGGGGTGTGTCTCTTAGAACCTCAATAGACTTAATTGTATGGGAAGGTAAATCTCTTTATGAATGCTTTTTACTAATTGATTTAAAATGGGCTAAAGCATTGCCTAGAAAAAAAATCTGAATTGCAATTTTCACTCATTTTCTCAATTTTAGGCATTTAAAATGTTGATCATTGATAAGAGATGAGCTTCTTTCTTCATTACTGTGTATAGATAAATTTTAAGATTCCTTCTTTTAGCTTCCTATTTTCCTCTTCTGACAGCACCCCTCCCTGCCAGGTTTCTGGCAGGTTTGGTTTCCTGTCTGGGAGATTCATTTTAATTGTGAGGGTGATGGCGAAGGAGAGGATGTTGGTACTGCAGTAGGTGTGGATGTTGGATAGAGGAAAAGGATGGGCTCTCCCCCACCCGTTCATATCGGTGGTGCCATGTTTTGCAGCCCATGTCATATTTCTAGCATTGCTTAGAGAATTATGATGGGGAAAAATAGACTGGCAGCTTAAGACAGGACAATATATTATGTAATAATCTATATTCACTCTGAAAATTAGGCATAGGAAAAAATATAGGTCATCCACCCTAAGAGATTAGTTGCTTTGTTCTACTATATGGGTCAATATGGGATTTACATTTTGGATTTTAAATTATTGGCTGTGATTGCAGAATGAGACCGGTGAAAATCCACCCCCCCCACCACCATTGGATTTAAATATATACTGGCTCACACCATACTAATAGTAACTATTCTGAGTAGAAATACAGTATACAGACAGATACTCCTGGATGTAGTTGTGGTAGAATTTTTGCACTGCTTTTTAGAGTGTTGCCTTCACACAGAGATGTTCATCATGCTGTTACTGTGGCTTCATTGTTTTTGTCTCTGTGTCTCAGATCGTTTTCTCAAAGAAAAAAAATGGATGTGAGTGTAATAGCAGCAGCTGGTCACGCCCCTGCTAGGCTAGAATACATGGATGCAAAGTGCAGTTCTCATTGGGTAAAGACTGTGGTATGCTCCTGTAGTTTTGGGTGGGGATGGAGAAGAAAAAAGCCTTTTGTCTTCTATCAGAAGTAGCAATAAAATAGGTGCTTTGCTATGATAAATACAGAACCACCTTTTATTATGGATTTTTGCTATAAATGATGTGCTCTCTATTCTTTTACTGGTGATAATGGTTAATCATAATGTGGAAATATAAACTACTACATTGGTAAATTGTACCATGGATTTATTAACAAGGATTACATAATCAAATTTTAGGAAAGGATTACTAGGATCACTTTCCTCTTTCTTTAGCCATTTAAATAATTGATGTATGGGCTTTACAGATTCATGGTTACTGACTTCCATGTTACCTAAATACTATACATTGCTGATTTAATGCTATGTGACATTCAGAAAGCTTAAAGCACTTCACATATATATTGGCAGGAATCTTAAAATTAATCAGAATGGAAGCATTATTAGCACCATGTTGTAATTGGTGACCGTAGACTAGCTTACTTAAAGATTTCTGGTGGGTTTGTTGTAGAAATGAGATCTAATGAGCAATTTCCTAGCCACTATACCAGTTCCCTACTACATTTATTAAGACTTCCTTAACCTGTCCTGTGTCATACTTCATGAACAGAAGCGTATCATATGAATAATAATAGCATACCTTCTGTGATGATACTGTTAACGTTATTGCAATGCTTTCTGTAATAAAGCTAGGGCTCTCATTATTCTCTGACACTGGAGTTACTCAAATTCTGCTTTGACCTTTCTCCTCCATTTGTCTTAGTATTTTTGCATTAAGTCTGAAGAATCTCTTTCATTTAGGATTATTTTAGCTGAAAATGCTTTATCTTATATGTTGGGATCTCTAGAACTGAAGAAAAAGCTGGACCTAACATCATCAGAGGCCCTGCTCTATATCCCACCAGCTAGAGAGGCCTTCTTGGTTGCAGCACCCTGATTGTGGAACTTTCGAAGGAGGTGATGTCTCTTTAGACAAGCAGTAAAGATTGTTCTGTTGGGCTTTCGGTGCTTCTTGATATTTTTATCAAGCTTATTAACCTCAATTTTAATCATTGCCCTTGGATTTATTTATAGATGGACTCCTGGGTTTGTTGTTCTAGGATACGTTTTTAGATGATGTAATTTACAAATGATCAAACAAACATATTATTACCCCTCAGTTTCCCTTGTGATTCATGCAGACCAGTATGTCTGAACATTCCAGTAAAGTTTTCAAGAGGCACAGACATCCTCTCCAGTGCACAGCTAAAACAGTAATCCTGTTGTGCTTATTTTGAAGCAATTACCACTGTTTTTAATGAGACTAGTAAATGTGTTGGTTAGGCTGCAATCCTAAATGTAAGAAAGCCCCATTGGCGTTAGCACAGCATATAGGAAGTATTCTCTTCAAGTGGTTTTTGTAAAGGCATGAATACCCAATGTCAGCACTGTTTTCTACCTTTTCATATAGAAGGTTTTTTTTTCTTTTGGGCCGTATTGAAGCTCTTCAGGTAGGAATTGGTCTCCTTGTATTGGTTGATCTAATAAAGATTAGCAGTGCCATGGAACAGCTTTGGGAGGCCCTGCTAGAGAGTTAATTCCCACAGAAAGATAGTTATTTTCGTAGCTTGTGCTTTGGAAATAAGGTATGTGTACTCCTCCCACTCCAATAAATTACCACCTAATCATTTTAAATTGGCTTTGTCATTATGGCACACACACACCTATATTAATATAGTCTTGTAGCTTTCTCTTATTCATTTATGTATTATATTTATATCCTACCTTTTTCCTTGCAAGGAACTCAAGGTGGCTTACACAATCTCCCCTCCGCTCAGTCTTACTCTCACAACAGCCCTGTGAGGTAGGTTGGGTTAAGAGTCATTCTTACTCAATGAATCTTGTTGAATATGCGATGATCTGGAGAGCTGCTCTTGAGTAATCTTTTTAAAGCCCATGCAAGGAGATGAAAAAGGGTACTGAAAGAAAAGAACTTCCAGTATTGAGTATCCTATAAATTATAAATGGATTCCTTGGATGTCAAACTCAGTAGTTTCTTGAAAAAAGTAATCTGAACAATGGATACCAGAACAAAGAAATCTCAACTACTTTCTTTCAAAACTGAAAAGTCTTTTTTGACATTTTAAATACACTTTATTCATCATTCCCCTTCACTAACAATAATACTAGTTTTAATAAGGAATATGTTGTCTGGGTTTTTTTTTTAACTACCTTAGTTGGTTCCAACAAGAGGATAATAAAATGCCATGAATAAAATCTCTAGAATTGTTATAGGAAATGCTCAGTCAATGGTTCTTCAATCCTGTTCTGGATATTGGCACTTAGTATTTTTCCTGATCTGTTTTTAAAACTTAACATATTACAAGGATACTTGCTACCATTCTATGGCCCCTGGGAAGTGCCTCAGAGGCCAGGGAGAGATCACTTTTTTCCACAGCCATTCCCTCTCTAACATTAGAACAGAGAAAGGAGGGAGGACGTGGGATATCTGGGCAGAGCAGAGGAATTGTTCTAAAAGCATGCAGTAGCACTGATCATTAACAGAGCAGTCCTATTACTGTGTCAGAGCACCCTGACATTCCCTAAGCCCTGACGGTGTCTAGCCAACACTGCAGAAGAGTTGTTTGGCTTGTTTGTTTGCTATTGCTTTGCATTGCAAGCAGTGGGGTTGGAGGATATTTTAGATCAATCCCAGGATTGGTCTAAATCTTTCCCCATTATGGGGGAAGCCCTTCACCATGTCCCCAGCACAGTGGGTCTAAATTATTTCCCTTGCCATTGTCTAGTCAATAAAGGGTTTGTTTGTTTATTTGAGGGTTGTCCACCTTTCAGTTAAAAAATCCAGCTTATAAATCTTGAAAATATGACAAAACAAAATTAAAATATACAAATGTATGCAAAAATGCAGCATAAAATCAATTAACCCAGCTAAGACAAAACTGGTCAAAAAATATGCTGAAGTGATTGATCTCCGAGCCCACTTCAAGGTGCTTGTATTAACATATAAAGCCCTAAATGGCTTAGGACCTTATTATCCGAAGGAACATCTCTACCCATATGTACCTACCAGTACCTTAAGATTATCTTTGGAGGTCCTTCTCTGGGAACTGCCTTTAAAGGATGTGAAGAGGGCGGCTCTTCAGGGAAGGACCTTTTCAGTAATACAGCCTTGTTTTTCAGAGAAGTATGCATCGCATAGATGCTATACATGTTCCGTCACCAGGCAAAAACATTTTCTTTGCTCAGCATTTTCGTGTTTAAGCAATATGTTATATCTACATCCAGGTCTTTGTTTTATTTCCTGGTTTTTGTTTTTATTTGTTGAGATTTTGTATTAATTTGTTTAATTTTGTTGTAAATTTAGTTATTAATTGGAACGTTTTACTGATAATTTGTTTTAATATATTGTTTTATGTC
Organism: Varanus komodoensis; assembly: GCF_004798865.1. NCBI lineage: Eukaryota > Metazoa > Chordata > Lepidosauria > Squamata > Varanidae > Varanus > Varanus komodoensis. The sequence goes on from NW_025336088.1 coordinate 2,021,268, forward strand.
TAGATTTTATTGAGTATAAACAGTTCAGAGAGCCTGGCTGAATGAACAGTATGCACACATTTTTAAGAAATAATATTGAAGTAGGTGCAAGGTAAGCTTCCCTTGAGGTATAGTTTTACAAATGAGTCATCACCACTGAAAATGCCTTTAGCTTGATGTGGCTATATATTGAATGGTATATTGAATATATCTGAGTCTTAGAAGGACAGGAAAATATGGAGTCAGGTGATATTTCAGGTGTTAGGTCAAAACATAAAGGGGTTTGAAGGTCAAAGCTAGCACATCAGATGGAGCCTTGGACTTGGATGCTTGTGCTGTTGCTGAAGCGCTCGTATAATAAGATAATGCCTAGTCCCAGTTAGTAGTCCATGTTCCAAGCTGTCTTAAGAAACACCTCCACATATAAGGGATTACAATTGTTTGTTCTGGAGGTTACTAGAACATGGAGAGCTGAGAGGAAGCTATAGCAGCCTGAGGAAGGATTTACTTGGCAAACCAATCTAAGCTGGTAGAAGATGCTTTCTGCAACTGAAAAAATACCTGCCCTTTCAGTGACTCCAGAATTTTCCTTCTGTCAATTGTGAACCTTTTATCAGAGGGAATCCAGCTCCTCCACAGTGTAATCAATGCCACTCATTGGAGAAGCTGAACTGCCACCAACAGAAGCTTGGTCTTCTCTAATTTCCCTTCAACTTATTGGTCCTCAGCCAATCCATTGCTGTGCCTGAACACTGGTTAAGAAAACAAGATAAAGCTGGGTTTCATCCACTCATTGATATTACCTTATCTCAAATCTTCTGTAGATTTACTTTACTGGTTGTATATGAGAGGAAGAAGGATTTCTTTACTCAATTTCTGGAAATGCTCCAGGTGGCGAAACTGTAGTGGAATGTCAAGAAAAAGTTGCCTTTTCTTGCTGCTGTTGCATCTCTAAACCCATCCTTTCCCTTCACCCTAGTTTTTTTTTCTTCTGGAAGCCATTTCTGGGGCTGAGGCTCAAAATAACTTAAACTTCCTATATACTTTTTGTCAGCCTTTACTTTTATTTCCTCCCTTCTGATGAATTTATGCTTGTGCACACAGCTGGGACCAGAGGCAACTGAATAAGTGCTAAGGAGTAGCGGCTGCCTGTTACATTAAGGGCAGCACATGGCAAGAGCTGTTTTCTGCTACCCTGTTTATCTCTTATGTGTATGAGCATATGCAGTGAGGAGAGTAGAAGCTGGGCAGGGAATGGCTGCAGGCAACAGTGGGAAGCTTACAAGTTACCTGTGCCAACCCATGATCAAGGCTGTTTGTGAAGTGAAAGTCATGCCTGTTTTGAGGGTTGCAGCCGTAGCATTAGGTCGTGGGACTTCTGTGGATGTATTGGCCCTGGTAGACACCATACCATACTAGTTCTTGATGCTGGGTTTATCAGAACCTTATAAACCCAGTGACTTTATTCTGCTCAGCCCTAGGGACACCCATTATTTCATTATGCTCAAAATCCCTCCAAAGCAGAATAATAGTGACACATAGGTGTTTCTTGACTGTTCCAGAGTTGGATTTATGTGTTGGAGAGACTGTCAGAGATATGTGTGGCTGACCTTGTAAGTATTGCTATTCAAAATAGATCTTGGGACCAGCCCCTGGGCTGAATATAACCTTTTGTTGAAGTTCTTAGTTTTCTCTTACAATTCAAGCAAAGAAGACATGTGGCTACATGGGAGGGATATAGGTTGAGGAGCTGGTTATGTCTATAGGTTAGGGGTAGGGAACCTAAGGCCCAGATGTCATATTTGACTCTCCAGGTTACCTTTCTTGAATTCCCCAAGTCCTGTCTCCTTTTCCTCAGCCAGCAATTATTTTATAATTCTTTGATATCCATGTAGATTCTCCTGCTTTGCAAGGTTGAAATGCCTCTTCTAAAGTTATTTGCTAGCAGTAAGAGCTTTACACTAAAATATGCCAGTATTTAGTGTTTTATCCTCTTTCCCTTTTGTATTTGGCTTGCTCCCTTTTGTCTACAGTCCCTAGCTCTTTTACCCAATTGGATTCAGCACTTGAAGAAATTAGGCAACTCCATTATGGGCATTAGGTTTCTTAGCTGGATTGTGATGAATTGTCTGGAAGAACTTGTAAAGCTTGCACAGTTTAGTGGAGATTTTAGTTGGCCTTAATTAAGGCACTGCCCAGCTGTGAATTTTGAGTTGTTTTCTCATGGATCAGTGTGATTATCTTTTTTAGAAATTATTACTATTATTTGCTATGATTCATGGTCAAGGAAATTAAAATCCTTTTAAAAAACTGTACTCGGATTTTGGTTCTTTTTGACACCCGAGCACATAGAAGAGAATGCCTAAGGTAACAGCATTTAAACCATTCTTTAGCATTTTGGACATCATGTCTTTCCTGCTGCTTTTAATAGAGGCTCCATTAAGGGAATGGAAGGAGGAGGGGCCTCTGTTTCAAAGGCTATTCTGGTAAGTGCAGGCCTGTTTGTGTATTTCTTTTCTTATGAAAGCCTGCATTCATTGAGGACAAGCTTCCAAGAAGCAAACTGTCCATTGACTTTTCACAGAAAGATGAAAGTATTACTGACAGAGTATATTATCAGTACATTTAAATTTGGAACTTTTAAGTGATGCCGCTCTAAAGCACTGATTTAAAATTAGAGCAGTTGGTTTACTTTTCTTCATGTGGGCAACAGTTGGAAGTTTTTTGCATTAATTACTGGCTTAGTGTTTGGCATTCTAAGGAGTTTAGAATGCATTTTAGGTTTCACGATTACATTTAGAAAGTCAGGTGATTCAAAAAAAAACCTGAGTAGAATTCAGTAATTTTGAGTAAATAGATTTTATATATTTTAACCTGGGCTTCAGTATCCAGGTTGGAATTTCGTTCAGATTATGCAGAGCTTTGATTGTAGATTAGGAGTCACGTGATTGCTATACAAGTAATAATGTAGAACTCTAAAATCCATATTACTATAATACAAGCAGTCCCTGGTTTACAAATGCATTTTGTTCCTGAGAAGATGGAAATTCATCTTTAAGTTATATTTGTATGTCAGTTGAATCTTGCATAGTAGGTCTTCCACATTTGTGAAGGTTAGGGGTGCAGGATTCCCATGGAAGTGGAAGAACTGCAACTATCTAGCTCCCTCCCCCACCCAAACTCAGAAGTGACTTCTTTTTGGAGCAAGGAGATGCCAGATTTTCCTCTCTAGATGGGTGGGGCAGGAAGACATGCTTTAGTGGTGCTCTCTTCTTTTGTTTCCTCTCTCTCTATGGTAATGAGTACTTTCCACAGTTTTTTTTTTTTTTTTTTGTTAAAACAGACTGCATGGCAGTTCGTTTGTAAGCATGGGTTGTTCTTAACTAGGACGTTAATAACTTAGGAACTGCCTGTATTTTTATTAGGCCAGCTAGCCCAAAATCACCCAATTTCAGAATTTTTCATCAAGCAAGATGTTACAAAAAAACAGGTTTAGTGGTGGTGGAAAATCCCTTATCTAATTGTGAATTCATAGTGTCTGTATGTTCAGCATTCCAAGATGATGTAAAGATTTGGCTTTAATTGACTTTTTTTTAACCTACCACACCATCTAAATTTTTATTCAGCTTGGTTATGCAGGCTGCCTAGTTTCTATCTATTCTACCTATCTGTTTGTAAAAGGGTCTGTGTTCTTTGCTAAAGATGGAAACACTAGGGAGGATCACACAATTTCCTTTGTTTGCTCCCAGGAGCTCTAGGAGCAGTTCTGGGTCTAACCTATAACCATCACATGACATGCAGAACCTAAACTCTGTCAGCAAAACTCTCCTCCTTCACTTTACCTTGGGTCTTTTGATGTGCTGACAATGTGACCTCACCATCTAGTCTGGGATTTTCCTTCCTCCCACCTTTGCCAACCTGTTTTTTATAATATCTTGCCTGATGAAATCTGGAGAATTCAGTTCTCCCATGGAAACCTGCTCATCCACTGAGATCATCAGAGGCTCTGCTTTGTATCCTATTAAAAGACAGCTATATTAATAGAAACTTTGGAAGGACAGATGCTTACCTCTTATAACGCAATGCAGCCCTAACCTTATACTGCTTTCAGTATATGCCACTCATTACATATATACCCATTGCTATTGATTTGTACAAATCCATATATGTACACATAAAAACCTGACTTTTTAAAATATTACTATTTTATATAAGAAGAGAAGATTGTCTTCTGGGTGAGAATCCTTCCTGAGTGGTACCCAAGGACTAGCCTTTAGAATGAATTTGTTTTATGTGAGATTACTCTTTTTCTAATTTAGGGAACATTGATGGCAGCTATGTGTCTAAGGCAGAAGTATATTTGTTATTATGGAGACATTTTGGAATTTCCATGGCAATGTGTAGATGGAACTTTGGGATTTCAAAGATTCTCTGCAGGACCCATGAAGTATACCTTGTGTTAGGTGTTTGGACCTGGAGGAAAGTGGCTGGGCTCAAGAAACAGTAGTGGCTAGATCATCCAGTGTGTTCTTGGATTACAGTTTTCCTCATGAGGCTGATGGGAATTGAAGACCAAAATATGTGAAGAGCAGATGCTGTAGTATGCTAACCTGGATGGTACTAAAAATAGTGAACTATGGCAATTGTCAAGTCAAATAAGAAAACGATTGGAATGTGAATGTATTGGAATCTGAGTCTAGTGAAAAAATACAGTGGTGAATTACCTAAAGGAGAAAGGTGTAGGACACTAAAATCAATGTGAATGCTCTTTATTGCCCCATCTTGATGTAGTTGGCTGAAAAGTGCTACATGACAGCAAAATATTTCATTGCCTTAAAACTCACTTTATAGCAGGGCTCTTCAAATTTTTGGATCACTGGGCACATTTGGAATGTTGAGGGAAGTGCGAAGGGTGCTGTCAAACTGGCTGCTATGTTAGTGAGAGGTGAATAGGAAAGGCAAGTAGTCCTGGCAGATTTTACTCTGCTAGCCAAGTGGCTATACAAGAAACTTGGCCAAGGTATGAATGCAAGGTAAAGAAGGGGTCTAGACTTCAGAACTCAGTGCTACTGCTTTGAACCTATTGCTCTTTCTCATATTCAAGATAATCTCCTAAACACATGCCTTTTCTCACCATCAGCAACCCTGCCAAACCCAAAACACATTCCAGTGGGCAGCTGGCTGTATGTTAACCTGAAGCACTCACTATATAAGTTTGGTTACCCTGCAGACTTCACTAACCCATCCTATTGCTGTCCAGAGCCCTCATCCTAGTAATCTCAATCTCCTAGTTTCCTCCTCCTGCACATTGGATTGTCCCCTATCTTGGTCTCCCTAATTTCTTTTTTCACTTCATTGAGTTACTCCCAGGCCTTACCCCATCCTGTCATTCCCAGTTGTCCTGCTGCCATCTTCAAACCTTTTCCCATATCAAGCTGCAGCAATGGGTTCCATCTCATGACCAGTAGCACCTCAAAGCAAAATGTTGCCCTCAGGCCATCTTTACTTCATAAGAGTGTCTCTTAGACATTCTGAGGAGTAAAGATTGCAGGTGGGTGGAGCCCATGACTTAACTCTCAAGTGCATTTTTCTACTTGAAAATAAATGATCATAATCATAAAATCATATTGACTGGGCACTTCTCAAATGTATGAGGAAATGTCTGCAGACACTATGTTGTCTGTATCTGTTTCATAAGGTCAGCAGGATGCAAGGCTTAACATGCAGTTTTTACCTGTTTCAAGCCCACCAAAAGGAAATGCTTTAAAGTTCTACATATTGGAATGAAGAGAATTTTTTGGTCGATCTTAAACATTAAAAAAATGACAGAATATATCACTGGTGGAAAAGATTATAAAGCATCTTATCTGAACTGTTGGGTAGCAGTTGATTAATTGATTAATTACTTGATTAATTTTTTAAACTATACTGTAAAGTCCAGTTCTTCAATACTGATCTGTGGCTAACACAGTGGTAAGTACTGTATAATCTTTCAGGTTGCATGTATGCCAGCAAAACACTTGCGTGTGCTTTGCTGCTTGGATGATAAAGGGAAATAATAAGGTTTTAATCATCAGAGTTGCAAAGGTAAATTTAACAGGGAAAAACACTAAAAAAAATTGAAAAAAGTAATTAAGAAAATTTGTACCTATTTCTTTCTGCAGCTCTTTGCATAATCAGTTTAAAAGACATTGCCAACATTCAGAATGAAAGAATCTTGGTCATATTTCTTTCTTTCCTTTAGAGCACAAATCTACTGTCTAATTATACTTTCCTCCTCCTAAAGGGGGCCTTGGATTCTTTATGAGATTATTTTTGTCCTCTGTTTATATCCATGAAAGAAATGATTGATTCCAGCTACCGTGTTACTCACATTGTCCATAAGATCACATGACTCATTCAATCATGAATGAATCTTCAGAAACATGAGATGTAGGAGAAATATTATTCTAGGCTGGCCCTGAAGTAGATTGTGCTTTCATATATAAAGTATGTGTATCTATATATGGTTTTTTATTCTAAATATAAATCTTATTTCATAGCATGTTTTGAGAAAGATCTTCAGTGCAATTAAACACACAGAAGTCCTCCAGCTACTCCAAAGAGAATCACCATTGCTTTTTCCTGATCCACTAAAGCATGGGTCCTCAAACGATGGCCTGCGGAACGGATCCGGCCTGCCATGGCCATCCATCTGGCCCACGCCACCACTTGCTGTGCGGGTGGGGAGGCGGTGGCTTTCTCACTTGGAGATGGTCTCTGAGAGAGCAAGCCGCCGCTGCTTGCCTCCTGTATGTGTGTACTCGCCACTGTCTGCCTCCTGTACGTGCGCACCTTGCAGCGTGGGCAGGGAGGTGGTGGCTTGCTCGCTTGGAGATGATTTTGCACTTGCTGGGAGATCTCTGAGCAAGCGAGCCACCGCCACGCCCGCCCGACGGCACTTCACCTTCCCGCACCCGCAGGCACCCCCACCTTACTGGCCTGCGACAGTCACCGCAGCCTTTCAACTGGCCCCCTATTGAAAAAGTTTGAGGACCGCTGCACTAAGGTAATCTGCCTGCTTTGAGAGCAGCATTTTGCAAAAACTGCAGTGGAAAACAAAATCAATCTGCTTAAGCAGATTCTATTCCCACCTCATAAAGCAGGAATGAGTCCCCAAAGTTTGGGGGAGCAGATGTCCTCCTCAGCCATCTTTGGGCCACATGATGTCAAAGAGGTGAGCATGCCGCCTGACATCAGTTGATTAATGACTGAGACTTTGGGTAGATGATTCTCCTGGCATGTTAATGAGAACTCAGCTCTGTTGCTCCTGGAGCTTCTTCTACTGGGGAAGGCTTGACTGCAGCAATGTTGTACCAACTAATGTTCTGGGTGGATCTTCCTCACAGCATGTTGACTTGGAAGAGGGTGGTAGTTACCTGCTCTGTACGTTCTCCCACTTGGGAGAGAAAGTGCAGTAGGTGAAATTTGCCAGGTATCTCTTGTTAGTTCTCCTTCCCCTCATGTTACCCATGATGGGTTGCCATGTTATGAAAGCTCAGTATGTCATGTGCACCCTCCAGCAAATTCCATGAACAACACCCAATTCATGAATGAGAAAAGCTGGGCAGTCAATTACTAGAAAATTTATTTCTTTACAAGTCATTGGTAACGTCTTATCTTGCATTTTCAACCCCTACTCAACCTTCCCTTATATCCAGTACGTAGTACATATCTATTACAGATAGTTCCATAGGAAGTAAAGGAAACGGAATGCTCTGATCTCTGATTTCTAGCTGTCAGAAAAGGGAGATTCTAAGAATGTTAAAAAAAGATTGAGACATTAGACAAAGGAGAATTCTTATTTTTATGATGCCTTTTTTCTAAGGGGCTCGGATCAGCATACATTATATCCATCCTCATTTTATTCTCACAAATCTGTGAAGTATTTTAAGAGATTGGGGACTGGCCCAAGGAGCTTCATGGCTGAGCAGATACTTGAATCCAGACTTTTGCTCTCCTAGTCTACCACTAACAGTAAGAAATTGCAGAATGTAGACAGAACAGAAGCAGGATTGATTTTGAGCTAAAGTAACACTAATTCAAAGAGCAGTGTAGACTCTCCTCCAGTGTGACAAAGAACAGGTTTCGGGGTTTTATTTCCATTTTCTAGAGCTTTAATATTAGCTTTATAAGTTTTAATATTAGCTAGACATCATGTGCAGTAGCTGTGGATGGTCTTTGATTCCCCCCCCCCCGCCCCACTAATGACTTCAACAGGCTGTTCTTACATGCTTGCTTTGCTCATCTTAGTTTTCCTTAGTTTTGCACTGCCTCAGTAAATGGGCATAAGATTGCAGCTCTAATGACAAGTAATGTTTTAAAGTATCTTGGATGTTATCATTCTAGAAGATAACAAAGATGCTGTCTTTTTCTGTAAAGTGTCACCCATCTAGCTTTTCCAACTCTAATATTTATTAATTTGCACCTTTTCTAGCTTTTCTAGATGCTTAGAATGCAGTCCTATGCATGTTTAGGCATAGCTTGCTGGCTGTGGCATTTTGGGAGCTGTCAGGGGGGGTTTTTTTTGGTCAGAACATGTGTAGCAGAATACTTTTAAACACTTTTTTTGCAGATGGAGTTCTCCCCCCACATTTGTATGTTATTACCATCTGAAGCATGTTTTAAATTGGTAACCTATGTGTCACAACTCAGCTCTAGCCAAATTGTGGGGAGACCAACCAAGGTAACCTTCTCATGCCAGTACATCAGAGTGAACTAATTTAAATCTCTTGATCCATATAAAAATATCCATCTTGCTGTTATTTCTATCCTGTCCTTTAGGCAAGGCCTCAAAAGGCAGCTTATAATAAGAATATTAAAAGTAGAACAGCAATGGAATAAGTAACATGTACTTGAAAGCATCAGGTAAAATTATATACATTGTAGGCCAGCAATTAAATTAGTAAATGAGTAATCTTGAGTGTCTGCTTAAAGGCTGTAGTAAGGAGGACTAAGCAGAGTTCAGATGAGAGACCACCACTGAAAAGATACCCTGGTACCCACCAACTTGATTTGTCTTAGTGGAGGATCTGAGAGCAGAACCTTTGAAGCTAATCCCAGGGTCTGGACAGATTCATATGTTAGGCAGGCTTACAAATAGCAATCCTAAACCAATCAGGGATTTAAGAATTAGTTCTGTTCTTTAAATTGCCCTGACAAATAAATTGGTAATCAAAGCAACTGACGCAGAATTGGTGCAGTGTGTTTGGGACATCTAGCTCGGCCTTTGTCCATCCTTAGCCCATCACATGAGGTGGCTCAGTCAGAAATAGGACTGCAAGCTGTAACCTAATCCTGTAGTCATTCATAACTGGCACCACATATGCTCAGACCCCAGAGCATTTTTCAGGCTCAGAAGGGAATGGGAATATTAAGCACTTGAATTGGCAGGCAGAATAAAGCCTCTGGAGTGGCCACATCAGCTATAAAACTAGAATCTGTATTTGCCTGGTCAACAAACCAAAGAGAAACTACTTCCTGCTAATGTTTTGAGATTAGTTATAGTTCTGGCTCTAGCAATTGACAGGCGCATTGAGTTGAACACCCATTCAAGGTTGGATTTTTTGTATTAAGGCCTGGCCCTGAGTGCAGTATACAGTAGCTTGGAGTATTTGCAGACTATGACCTTATATTCTTAGATTTTCAAGGCATGGAGGACAGTGGTACATTACATGGGGAAATGGTATGGCATTGTGCACTATATGAGAAACAGTGTGGTGGAGGGGTTAAGGGCGTGGGACTGAAACTCAAGCAATCTGGGTTCTAGTTTTCTCACTCAACCATGGAGCCAACCAGTTGAATTTGAGCCTGTCACACACACTCAGCCCAATCTGCCTCATAGGGTCGGGTGCTTGTTGTGGGAGGAGGAGAATGATGTAAGCTACTTTGAGTTTGTAAGAAAAAAGCAGTATATAAATCTAATAAACATACTCAAACAGACTCTGAGCAGAAGTGAAGGTGAACTGTTATGGACTTTCTTGATTAGGAACCCATCCCTTCTCCTTCTGATATGATCAGTACACATATGTAGATTTTTGTTAACCACCCAGAGAGTCTTGACTATTGGATGGTATAAAAATGAAATAAAGATTTGCATGACTGAAGAATAGGAAGACATGTGCCTCTGAGAGCAGAATTCGTCATAAACAATATATTGCTGGAAGCTACTTCTGTGTTAGTATGCTGTGACCTTCACTTATGTGCACGTGTGTTCCCATTAGGAGGACTAGCATGCATGCTGGTTTGTATAGTTGTGGCTACATACCACTTTTTATGAGAGTTGTCTCCCACTAAAAATGCATTCCCAATGTAAGTATATTCATTCAAATGATTGCAAGAATCCATCTGCCTATATTCATAACTGATTTATACCCAGATACTTAATTCTGCATAATCCATGGTACAAATCAAGTCTTCAGCTGTACTTGGATTAAATGAATGCACAAACGTTTGTGTGAATTAATGAATTAAGTTCACTATATGAAACCATGTAAACTGTAGCCCCTTGCAGAATGTTTGGATCATGACCTTTTTTGGCCTAATGCCATAGGAGATTCTGAAGAATAGATATTGTGAGGCAAGTCTGAGTGAGACTGGGAGAAGATAGAGTGAATAAAAGCAATAACTAGCAATTACAGTGGAGGATAGAACTAGATAGAATCCAGCAGCAGCTTTGAGGCTGGAGAATTACAAGCTGAGGGCTCAAGCAGCATTCCAGCCCAGTGCTGTGCCATGGCAGACAAGTCTGTGATGAGGGACACTAAGCACTTGTGTGAAATAACTGCTTTATAGGACTCCATACAGCTCCTGTTTTTGTTTGCTTTATTTAGAGGTTTACCTTAAATTGTATAGTTGATGTGAATTGTTCCTACTGCTTTGTTCCATCTTTCACACCTTTTGCTTGGTAGAAATGGTTTACAATTCAAAGTCACGGGATTCTGAGAACTGACATACTTTATGTTTGTAGGAGAAAATCTGCATGGTGTATGTCATGTTTCATCCACCTGCATGAGTCATCTAGGCAACTTGGAACTTGCCCTAAACTGAGTTAGCCACAGCCAAGCATATTAAATGTGAAGCTCTCAGGGTGGGGAAAAGTTAGATCTACATATGTTTTGGTATTTTAATTCCCAGAAGCCCCTGCCAATATGGCCAGTAGTCAGGAAAACTGTGAGTTGATGTCTAAATATCAGAGTTCTATGTTCTGTTCACCCTTGCACTAGGGAGTCTTTGAGGCTTTGTATCACTCATCCCACTGCAACATTTGTGTATATCACATATTAGTAGACCCATTGAAATTAATGGCACTTAAATTATGACTTACATAAGTTCCTTATTTCAATGTGTTTTACTATTGTTTTAGTAATATTATTGTATGATCGGATTAATAGCACACTACACAGCTATGAGGAAATTATGCAAGAAGCAGAGTTCAGCTTAAGCACAGCTGTGTAAGCTGGAGCATCTTCCCTATTTTATCTTAATTCATCTCCATGCATGATCAGTTGGAAGAGGCAGGGTTGTTCCTTCATTGGTTTTTATTAGATATGTTTGAAACCTAAAACCTTTAATCAGATAAGAAAATCTGAAGTTTCCTAATTTAATTGTAGCACAAATCAAATTCAATGCTAGGAAAAAGACTCCAAGGGATGTGGTTTGGTTTATATGAATCTCAATGAAGAAATTGCTAGAGACCTTTGGTTATTGGGCTGTATAGAAGTTACATTTTTAAAAAATCACAAAATATTTGTGTGTGTGTGTATTGTCCTAGCTTCCTACAAGGTACACATGAGTCACTGCAACATGCATTGGATTTCTTCTTTAGAAGTGAATTGCAGATCCAGCAGGAATTTAATCCAGAGAAGACTGGAGAATTGAGGGCTCTGTGACCTGTGTGTAGAAATATGGCTTGCCCTGGACAAGATTAAACTCCCTTTGAAAAATTAGGTGCTCAGCAATATGGCTATATCCAGCATTATTCATGAAGTATCAAGTGGTGACGGCTTGGGGTGTTTTCAGGTAGCCCTGTCTGGTTATCAGTTGTATCTTTAGTTAGAGAAATTTAGCCTGGTCATAGTCATTCATGCCTTTTATGTTCAGATCAATTATTGTGATGTGTCTACATGGGTGCTTCAGTTGACTGTGAACCAGCTACCAGAACATTATCTGATGTGAGGTATTCTAATTAAACTATACTAGTTACTGTGCAGCTGTATTAGATACCAGTTTTCTTCCAGTGTAGATTAAATTCAAAGTGCTAGCTGTAATCTTTGAAAGTTTTAAATAATTGGGATGTGGGATATTTTAAGAAATGTTAGGAGCATGCTTAGATCAGTAATTGAGATCCTGTGAATTGCTCCCTTACTGCTCTGAAGTTCAGTTGGTGGGGATACCAGGCAGTGCTTTTTCAACTGTTATTTGCACTATGGTATGTGCTTGGTGGGGGAGATTCATAGGACTGCCATGTTGCTTGTCATTCAATCAGCAAATTAAATCATAGTTTAAAATGTTATTAGTCTGAATTAATTTTATTTGCTGCTTCCGAATTTAAATTATAAAACCATTCTTGCTGTCTATTGTTTGTTTCATTATGGAATTCTTGTTCATTCAATAAATTAATTGATTCAATCCTGTAGGCAGAAACATTATTTTCTTCTACTTAAGCATTGTAGCCCACACCTTCTTTTGAAAGGTGGCCATGGCTGAAACTGGCACAGAAATGAAGAGTACTTGTGCCAACAACAGCTGTGGGTTTGTATCCATTTTGCATATGCTCAAACATGCTATTTTCATAAAATGTATTTCAGGTATGTTTCAAGTTTGGCATTTCTTTCATTGTACTTTCATAAATCAGGTGGACTTTATGCATTTGGGCACATGTTACGCTCTTTTCCAGTTGTTCAGTGAGTGTTCTGGCCTTAAAAACTAGAAAAAAAAAAGGCTAAAAATCAATTAACTAACTAGAGATAAAATTAAAATCTACTGATGTCACCTGCGTATCCAGATTACTAAATTACTGGAAACTAGATTGGAGAAAAACTAAATGATCTGTTTCATTCATGTATGCCTAGAGTTAATTTGTCATATTGTGCTCCAAGCATTTACTTTGGTACAGTTGTTACTAGATGATAGTTATTAAAATTTGTTGGGGTTTTACCACTGTCTCTTTCAGGACTGTCCAAATATTTCCCTCTGCAATGAATAATATATAACAACCATAACCCAACTGTTTCAGGCTTACCTGGCAGACATAAACCAGGACGTGCAAGAATTCACAGCATATGCAGATTTCTCCTCTTCAAGCTATTTTTTTCATATACTGAAAGATGCCCAATCAAAACTGACCAAACAGAACTTTAGTAATTACTGAAACTGATTCTGTCATAAGCAACTTAGAGCAGATGTGAACATTTTATTTGTGAGGTGTCTTGCAAATGGACCACAGTTTCCCTTTGAATGTTCTGCTGGACAACAGTAAGCAGATGCAGTAGTGATGGTGAAGAAAGATTGCTTCTTCACTGTCATCACATACTCCAATACTGCCTTTAGTCTGTGATCGGCCAGATTCCGTTTGAGTCTGTTGCTATTTACACTCTCATATTAATCTTGTTGTTTTAGAACCTTCTGATTCTCATAGTACTAATAAAATAAATTAACTAGGATAAAGGAGATGTTTGGAAGTGGTTTTGTTAATAGCTTGAGTTACCTTCCCATTCCACAGATCAGCCAGGAATATTACCCAGAATATTGACAGGAGAACCAGCTCATGGTGCTTTGGGCCAAAACAGTGTCTCTCAACAGGTTTGACTCAGAGATGCTGGGGAAATGGAGTGGTTCTTCAGGTGGACTTCTCTGATCTGCTGGACTAAAATTCTCAGCATCCTACAGTGAACAGGGGAGTAGTGGATGTAAAGCTATTTTAGGAGAAGGCAAGTTTTGCTGACAGAGATTTGTGGAGTTTGTTTCTGTGTAAACCTATATAGAATCAGGAGCCTGATAGTAATTTCTGGAATAACTAGTAACATTTATGACAGAAACACCTAATATATGTTAATCTTAGTACCCTTTCTTTACCTAAGTGAGTATTCTGAAGGACTTCATGAAAATAAAATGTCTGTTTCTTAGGCCGTAGGCAGACAATCCTGTGCCCCAAGAGTTGAAGTTACTTAATCCCTATCAGTAAGGCCTCAAAAACCAGTTTGAACAGTGATGATAGCAATAGCATCACAAGCAGCAATGTTTATTCCTTTTAAACCATCTTTCAAACTACTGTTCTAGCATTTGCTATTGCCAATCACCTGTTGTCCTCCAAGACAATTTATTTACAGATTTTATTGGTACTATTATTGGTTTTTATTGCAAAGTTTATATTGTATTTGTGTTGTTTTATATTGCTGAATTTTAAGACGTAAGCTGCCCAGAGGGCCTATGGCTAGTGAGGCAGTATATAAATGGAATAAAATAAAATAAGCATGTAAGTCTTCATGAGATATTGGGAAGCTATTCTGTTCCATTATCCTAGGAAAGACTGTCCTGTCCTCATTGATAGCCATCTGTCACTGGGTGACCTTTTTCTACCAGATGTTTGATCTTCTGCCACAGTCAGTATGAAAATGATCACTGATGCAATGTTGTATGTGACTACAATACTTACCTTGTATTCATGTAGACTGAGAGCTTTTCTATGCAAAGCATTTATTGTGCACTCATTTTTAAAATAGTGATGTAATCTGTTTTGTTTCTGTTATTAAACAGTGAGATATTTTAGAACAGAGAAAACTAAAAAAAAAGAAAACCTGAAAATTTTTAGAATTTTTCCCTGTTTTTTTCTAAAGCATTTTTTTCCCCAAAAAACAGAAACCCAAACCCAGCTGGATTATGGAATATTTTCTTTCAAAAAGATGAACAAAATGGTTCAGACAGGGTGTTCATCTATTTATACCTCCAAAATGTTTTCTAACAATTATGTAATAGACATGTTGTTGTGTGGTTCCCTAGAGATATTCACAGCTTTTCCCTAGAGATACTCATATTGGGTTTATAGCAGTCTGTGTTCACAGGCACAAACTGTTCTTAATCGGGATGTTCATAACCCGGAGACTACCTATATTTTGAAAGGCAAGAGTTTAAATTTATCTGAATTCAGAAAATTGAACATATTTTAATTGCATTTATCTTCAGAACTTCATAGTTTACTTCCTACTAGACCGATGCCTTGTTGAAACCTTATCCTCCAACCACATCTTAATGTTTGACTGTCAAGCTAACCTTTACCAAGCTTGTGCAAAAGCACTGTTTTCTTCTGGAACCCCATTGTCAATAACTAAAATGCATACTGGCAGGAAGCTTTTAAAGATCATCATCCTGTTTGCCCAACAGACATTCTCTGAATATCTTTTAGAGACTTTTAGACTCAGCATATGAACACAGAATATGGACAGGGGCAAATCTAGTAAAGTGTTTAGTCTTGAAGTACTTACAGAAGGATAAACAAATGTAAGGAGTGAAGGAACCTTAAACTTTGTGATAGCACCTCAAACAAGTTTTTTTATACAGAAGCTTTGAAACGGGAGAAAAAAGACATACTTCTGAGTGTATCTGTTGTAAAATATGTGCAGTCGTATAGAAAAGTGGGACTGCTGTGTTTGCTTTGACGGACAGTGCAAGTAATATGAAAGTGGCAGCAAATATCATAATGGTTAAATATTCATATATATAACTGGACGCTCTCCAGAATACCTACAGATGCAAAAGAAGCCATAAAACATGTAAAAGTTACTCATATTGTAGCTGCAGTCTTCAGGAAGAAGCAAGAAGAAGAAAATTAAAAGAATATTGATATTGAAGCTCTGTGCTAAAACTCCATGGGGTGGCGTGGTGGTCCCCATTGAAAGTTAACTAGAAGAAGCTCTTCAACATACTTGGGGTTCTTAAAGTATTCCTTACTTTAGTGTAATGAACACTGTACTTGATGGGGTTGTCCTCTGGGTTCAGCTGCAAAACTCCCTGAAGATTTTAAAGCCAGTTTCTTCAGCAATCACTGCATCTGAATCAGATGGTGCACTTTTTGTAAGTAACTCCTTATCAAATGTCCAAGAGCGATCACACACAGGCCCTTCCTAAGTGTAGTTTTATTTACAAATAAAGAAGAAAGTAAAGTGAAAGGGTTTAAAGAATGGGAAGCAGTTGTTACCATCTAATTTACGCTGTTTCAAATCTTCTGTGATGATAGCACTGGTGCTGCAATTGACTGGATTACAAAACAAGCAGCATGCTTAGCACTTGATGTTGGAAATGTACTTCCAAATGTTGCAGGATGTGAAACATCTTCAGGGATTTGGTTCAAGAGCCATTTTTGGCCAAAGAAATCCTTGTAGCAAAATGGTCACAGTGCCTTTGCACAATCCTGCCTGTGCCGCCTCTTGCTTCCCACCTATGTCAGATTCCATTCTCTTCTGCAAGAGGTGGAAGAAACTGGTCAGTGTTTGGTGTATGTACAATCAAAGAAATAAACTAATGCATGGATAAACTTGTTTCAATCCAGGCATTGTACAGTTTTTACATGTACATGGTTACTATGATGAAGATACATTAAGGCATGGAAGTAGAAACTGAAATTGATAGCAGTAGCTCAGAAAAGGGAACAGATGCAGTTTCAGGTGTATTTCTTGAGTTTTGATTTATCTGCTCCATTTACTTTCTTTTTGTGGGAATGAGTGGATTAGATTTACTTGACAGTGTGAAAGCATGCACAAGATATAATTTTCTTGGTATTACTTCTCCTGATGGTTTCCTCAGTTTTTATTGTTCTCACCTGCTATTTATAAACTGGCAAAACCAAAAAAGTTCCTTACAGTTCAGGACATTAAAAAGGTTAAATAAGTGAATTCATTCTGTAATCATTTCTGGATAAACTGTAATTTTAATATAGCAGGCATGATTATTATATGTTAGATTAAGTTATGTTAATATAAAATGCATCTTGTATAACAAAAATGTCTTTAAATCTGTAAATGGTCCTAATACTCTATTTTCCCCACATTTTCTGAAAATGTCATTTTCTTCCAAAAAGGGGACTTTTTTCCTTCTATGACTTCAAAATTTCTGAAAATTTGCAACTCCGGGAATGATGCAGTATTTGTAAAAAGAAAAGCTTATTTTGTGTGCAGTTGAGCCATACTATACCATGTCACCTTGACATTAAGCAAAAATTAAATTAAATAGAAAAGCAGGAAAAGAAACATCTTGTAGTGCTGGATCTTAATTCTGTGACGGTACTGAAAGTAGATACAGTAGCTTAACAGCCCTGTGTTAGATAAGTTCCTTAGCTGAATTTTTTGGCTGACTTTGAAATGTTTGAAATTTTGAGGAGAATACTAATGCAAGCAAAGACTAACTATTTTGTTATCAGATGAGTTGCCTTTTCAGCAGTATGGTTGGAAGCAAATAATTGGAAGAGGGGGAGGGAGGTCCTTTATTACTCCCAAAGTGAAAAATCTATCTGTGGCTGAATGAGTAAATTTTGATGTTAGGGAAGGACTATTCCTAAAATTCCTTAGCAATCCTCCAACCAGATAATCACTAAAAGAAGTTTAGTTTTTTGTTTCCCCTTTTTATAATTTTTACAAGTATTTTTGCAGAGTCCATGTGGTTAAATCAGTTAATAAATCCATGCCTGAAATGGTAGGATTAACATGTATACAAATTTATAAGCTCTGGGCTGAAGTATTTCACTTGCACTTAGTTTTTTCCAACAGAAGTGAGCTTACAAAAAACTATTTTTGGGGGAGGGGGTAGCCATCATAAGAGATAATAGTATACAGTCTTCCATTTTTTTTACTTCAACCAGAAAAATCATTTGCTACTGTTTGAAGCAGCAAGAGAGCTGCATTCAGCAAGCAGGCAGTGCTGCTCAACAAAATGGCTTAACTGGAATGACATAGCATCGCTCATAATCAGCTATTCTAAGACATTGTAATACCACTGCCTCCTTGCTGATTGTAGCTCTGCTTCTACTCCAGCCACCAGTGAAGCTTGGGGCTTTTTGGTTAAAAGAAATTGGAAAACTCTGTACTACTTTCTCTCATAATAGAAAACTCCTATGTCATCTCCCCCACAAATTTATGGATCACTAAAATGATGTAAATCCCCCCCCCCCCCCGGCAAATGCCCCTGCTCAGCAAAAGCTCCCTGGTACCTTGGGTTTGTTTTGACAGCTCGCCTTCTCTGAGGAACCAAAGTGTATGTGGGTGAATGGATCTGGAATGAAAGTGCCCTGAGGTGGGTAGTTGCTGCCCCCTGGCAACAGGCAGGCATCTCCCCCAGACACTTATTAAAATAAATATGTGTGCAAAATTTATTTTAAAAAAGGGTGACCAACTGGAACGTGTTCTCACAGCTGCCAAAAAAAGGAGATTGTGGAAGGTGGTTTCACTGCTGACTTTTATAACAGCAGAAAAAAATGTTTAAAAGAAACAAAACTCTGGCAAGCCAAAAATGGCTTGCATTTAAGTTGGGTGGGGACTACTTGGTGCTCACACAGTGACCCTTGGACACCTGAGGGGAAGCCAAAGGGGGCAGGGGGGACCACTTCCCATAATTTGCCTGATGTTCTGTTTATAAGTCACTCTGTTTTCTATGCTGTTATTGTGTCAAGCAGACTCTCGCAGACTCTTCCATTTTCAGATTAAATAATGGAACTAAAATCCAAGGAAAGCAGCTTTTATATTCTGGCTGCAAACCTTGGTATTAGGATTTGTTCTAAGTTATTTTGCTATGGATCTTATATCAAATCAGAATTTTGTTTTTTAGTCTTTTTATTAATTGTATTGTTAGTTTAATAAATAAATTGAGAATAAACATAATTAAATATTATTAATAAAAATAATTAAGCAATACATTAATATCAGTGCTACCTCTGCCAGAATCAACAACTCTAGTTACTTAATATAAGATCATTTATTTATTCAGGTTTCTGTACTTTCCTTCCAGAACTGCAGTCAGGTCATAATTTTGAATGTTAAGTTTTGCTTGCCATCTTAAACAACTACCTTTTAGTCTGTATTAATTTGGCAGAGACAGGTATTACTTTAATTGGTGAATCCAGTATACACATCCTCATAGCATTTATTGCAGCTTTCTTCATTAACTACCTGTGTTTGCAGGTGAAGACTTTTCAGTTTCACTTTCTGGTGTATGAACCAAACCTGCTATTGCAGGGAAAATGGCAAAAAATGGTGTTCCTTCCTTTCTCTGTAACCCTCAAATGCTTTTAGTAAATAATATATTGCATTTAAGTACATAAAGCAGTGATGTAATAAATGTAATATATTCTTTAGCATGTAGCATTTAATTAGATAAATCAATAAATAAACCACAAATGCCATATTACTAGATAGGCAGATGTACTTTAATAGAAGGCAAAAGGAATAGTGCACAATTTCAGGATACTAACTGTAGTATCTGTAAACATTCATATCTAAAATTAAATGATTGATCAGCTATTGTATAATTCAAACAAAAACATCTTATAATAACTAATGCATTTTCTAATAATTGAAGGACTTTGTTGCTTTCATTTTGACAAACTTATGAATTAAGTTATCAAAAGTGATTTGTCTAGCAAGCTTATTTTTCTCTGAGACCATAATAAAAATGTGTTAATTCATCTTTGCCCTGGATCTTGGGCAGCCCTTTACAACTTTATTATGATGCAAGCAATGGAGGGTAGCAACTAAACATTCTTGTTTTATTTTTATTTATTTCATTTATAACCTGCTTTTTGTCACTCCAAATATCATAAAGCTATATTAGGGTCCTATTCCTCCTCCCTCCTTCTCAGGGCTGCTGTTTGCCATAAAATGCAGTTCTCAGACAAGGAGTCACTCTGCAGTACACCAGGTAGCCTGAGCCTGCAGGGAATTCTTGCTAATAGGTTTCCTGTTGCATTCTGAAAATCTGCTGCCCTGCAGTGAATGGCTGGATAAACCAGGGGTGAGCAAATGGCCCTTTAGATATTTTGTTCTATGACTCACATCAGCCCAAGCCAGCATAAGCAGTGGTGAGGATTGATGGGAGTTGTAGGCCAAAGCATCTGGGGCTATAAGATTCCCACTTCTGGAATGGGCACTGTTCATTATATAAGAATGGACCTATGCATTATGCCTCTTTCAAAAAATTATGTATTTCAACTCATTTCATTTCATGGGAAGTCCCATGCCAGAAAATTTTGGATTGGTGGAAAGACAAGTGCAATTTACCTTAGAATTGTCTTCAGTTCCTACTATGTACAGGATTATTCTCCCCTAGTTCATGTGGAACTTACTTTTTGAAAAGAGCCAATTATCAAGAGCATATGACTTCTTTGTTATCATACCTTTACAGATTACAAATACCTTGTCTGGAAGATCACAGGGAAAAAAGATACTTTGTTTCTTTCTCCCTTTGCCCACTCTCTCCCTGTATACCATATGCTTTTGCATGCTGTAATAGTGTAATATAATACAGCTCTGCCTCTTTAGCCTGGCAAAATCCCCTATTGTTCTGGGTTTGCGTATTATGACAACTCATGGTTTAAACAACCTAGAGTTCATATGCTCTCCCATGGGTTTCTTTCTGGGTTGTTTGTGATTAACAAACTAGGTTTATTAGTATGGTCACAATCACAACACAGTGATCCAGAATTCAACATTGCATACTGTTGGGTAGCATTGTGTGTCAGCCAAACCAGCATGTGGAGACCTTTAATTTCTGCTGGGCATTTTATCTGGTGTTTCTTCTTTATTTTAGGATATTGAAACAGGTAAGATAAAATTATTTTAATTAAAAGAAACTAGGATGTACAAACTATATTAGATAAATAAGAGAGTACTGAAGGGTGGGTTGGATCCAGACATTGTCATTCTTAAAGTAGACCTTTTAGTCACTACTAATTTACGTCCCACTGGTTTCAGTGGATATGTTCCAATTATGACCAAATATGGATCCATCCTTGTACGTGTATGGAGAAGTAATGGATTGATTAATATTAGAGGCAGGATGCAGGGAGAACCAATAGAGGAGTAGCAGGTAAGGTGAAGACAGAAGTTTAGGAATGATTTTAAACTAGTAAATGGGAAGATTCTAGAATTTCACTCTTTCTGCTATGTAATGCCATTCATTTTTATAAGGGAAAGAAAAATCTTTCTCCCTATCCCTCCCGTTTTCTCCACTGCAGTGTAACATGGGAGACATTGTGCTTTTTCTGTCGCCCTGGAATATATTAGAAACCATAAAAACCTCAGTTCAGATTCCATCATCTTATACTTGAAGTTGGGATGATTTGTCCCAGTGTATATCACTGTGCTTGAACTGGAGCGGCTCATGCTCAGAGAACTGACTTCCTGACAAGACTCTTCCTCATACAGCTTTAGGTGGGTTGGCCTGGCTGTTGCCGCAGCCAATTTGATTTGTTTGGAAAGCAAGGGATGCTGTGGCTTATTAACTGGTCTGCAGTAGTTTCCAGAAGGTGGGATTGTAGGACAGTTGAGCACCCCAGGACTGGAGATTTTGTATTAGATAAGAGGACAAAAAGTGAATGTGTCCTTGGAGGACCCAAGGTAATAGTGAATGAGTTGTGTAAAAGATCAAGGGTAGGTGTTTTGTTGCATGAACTTGTTGGTGGACTCTCAATGTTGGGATGAGTCTATTTCTGGGCTTTAGTTTGAGCTGCTCTACAAGGCTCAAGGTCTGAGCCCAAGCAGAAGCTAACCTTCACTTTTTTGTTTCTAAATGGAGTCTTCCTGTAGGTATGCCTTCACAGTGGCTGTTGTCAACATAAAGCTGTTTATTGGCACTTTCTAAGCTTGGGTTTAGTTTAAATATGGAATCTTTGTTGAGCAAGGCTAAACAAATTGGTAAGAACTGCTGCTGGAATTTTAGCTTTTATCTGAAAATCCATAAATGGCTACCCTTAAGGAATTTAGCTCTCTTTGCTAGGCTCTTGTAGGTCATCTGACCATTTGATTTATCATGAGTTATAAATTCCTCAACAGAGGACATGTTGATATTTCTTTTACTTAAAGGTACTGAAGTTATCACAATTTTTGGATGTCTCAGCTTGAAATCTCAGCTTGAAAAATACTGATCACAGCTGGATGTCTCAGCTTGAAAAATATTGATCACAGAATAGCATAACAATTGAAATCTGCAGGATATCTTACTTTGACCTTGTTTAAATAAAACAATTAATTTGAAAGAGTTTACTTTTTCCCAGATATTAAAATAGAGAGTTAAAAATGAGCTTTTCACTTTTTTTATCTTTTCCCCATTGCTTAGCTTTGCTGGTGGGTTTTAATTTGTTTACTTGGCCTATCAAGGTGTTAAATGTCATCCCTTTCAAGAACAGGAAGAAGCTAGCCAAAATGATCATGTTATATATATCATTAACAGAGGTTTATTTTAAGTGGACTATTCCCACTGCCTAGCATGAAGATCTTGTAAAATTAAGTGCAAGTTTAGTTTTTCTATTCTATTTCAAATAGACCAATATAAACATTTTAACATTTGATGGAGGGAGTCCAGAATCATATCTTAGATTACCATATCTTTTTGTACCTGATTTAGGCATACTTTTAGTTGCATAAAGAACATACTCAAGTGCAAGTGTAGAACAGCAAAAACAACCAAACTGGAGCTGGTTGGTAAGCAGCAATTTTTACAATGTATTTATTGCTCAGCTATAACATTTCCCATAGCACTTGAGTATTCTTTGCTTCTGTATAAGAAATATTCCTTGTACATGCAATATTTGCATAATAGAAAAGGCAAAACTGTGTGCATTCTATAACACCATATCATGCAAAATTGCTGGTATGTTTTCTTATATTTTATCATGGAAATTGATATTTTACTCTTCAGTCCAAAGACTATTAAAGCAGCTTACAGTTAAAAACATAACAACAGGAGTCACCAAGTAAAACAAGTAGAACTACAGCAATTAAAAAGGTATTTAAAAAGGCTGAACAAACAGGTCTTCACCAGGAATTGAAAAGATAACATTCTGGACCAATCAGGTTAGCCTTCTTGAGGAGACCATCTGGCAGTGAGGATGCTGTAACAGAAAAGCCATTTCCTCAGCTTCAGGGAAGGGCATCATGGCTTAATCTTAAACACAGGCAGGTTTGTGTGTGAGAAGTTGGTCCTGTCAAAAATAGGTGGTGGATACAGTGTAGTGGTAATGGGTGAAGTGAGCTCTGATGAAAATAATACTTTCAAGGGTTAGTTTGAGAATCTGAAGATGTATTTATTTAGCAGGAGAATCTCCTGTTGTGGTAAGACACTAAAGATTGGTTGCTGCTCAGATAATCATGAATATTCATCTTCTGACTGCCTAGAATCTGAGATTTTGCTTCCAGTCTTGTTGTGATAGCCATACGTTAAATACTAATCCATCTTTGATGTGCTCAAAATCTAGCATTCTTCATTGAGTCCAAAACAGCATGTTCTGTGCATGCTAGCATTAAATCATTTTATATGCTATATATCGCCAACTAACAGCTTGTGGTCCCTGGCTTTCTGGTGGACAGAATGTTGGACATGAATTTCAAACCTTCATTCTTTCCTTTTTTGGATGAACATTAGCAAGTTTCCTTCATTCACCTTCAATTCTTGCATTTTGTATCCTGGAAAACATTGATCTTAGTGATCTGTACTGATGAATATCTATGACTTTTATAAAGACATAGAGAATAATAACTGAAAGAAGCTTGCTAAAATTACATGCTTTGTGGGGATGCTTACCACAGAGGGAGGGTTATAAGAATGCCGTAGTATGCTTGGTATGGATTAGTCAGGCAAAATGTTGGAGCAAGATGTATAAACGATAAAACAGTGAGCAAAGAGCTACATAAGGAAGTTTGTTTTATATTATTTTTGTCTTCCTTTTCTAGATAACGTTTGAGACAGAATGGCTGATCAGCATCAGGACTTCAGTATGTCAGATGACCATTTGGTGAGCCAAGCTAGGTGGAACCAGACAGGTGAGTCTTACCAGGTGGGAGACAGGAAGGAGCTTCTTCCACAGGGCAGTATCCAGGAAAATGGGGTTGCACAGTATAAAAAAGAGTGAGAAAGGCCATCAGTGGGGGTGCAGCCTGGAAGTGTTAATGGGGTAAGGAAAGGTTAGTCTATGAATCTTTGTCAGATTACCTTCATCCATATTTACATTGCTTACTGTCAGTAATTTTTGTTCAGTATTCAAGGCATTTTGGAGCCTTGTCGCTTAAAGGTTGTGGGTATGACTAGCAAAGTGACTGTAAATATGGTATTAAATGGTCTGAAAAGATAGATAAGAGATTCGTAAGCTGAGAGGAAAACCCATGCAATGAGAGGAGATACTCATTTCCAGAACAGGACTGGTCAATGGAAGTCTCTTCTATGAGCTCTGTTGATTTGTACACTTTTAGTAATAGGTGCTTATGTTTGTTTCAGATTACTTTGGAACAGTTGCTATCTCCTTGTACTCCTGGCACATCTATCAGATATCAGAATAAAAATTGGAGTATATGAATTGCTGTCTTGCTGTCACTTTTCAGAGATTCTGTTATGCTGGAAGGGAAATTTTGAACTAAGAAATAGACTCTTATGCTTATGAAATATGCAAAGTTTATGGAGGCTAATTAGGAGAAAGTAAAGGCTATTCCAAAATTAACAGTGGTTGTCTCCAACCAAGTAGTCTTCTTGTCCTTTGATTTGGATTAAAATTTATTCATTGGATTGGGAGTACAGTTAATGTGTGTGACATGTCCTCTGTGTAATGTGTGTGCATGTGTGTATTTAAGAATCATGAAAATAACTTCAATTTCTAGAGATTTCAGTTTCTTTTTGCAGAGCAATGTCCTGCAGCTACAAAAAAGCATACTGTCTGTGGGAGTTCAAAAATCGTATTAATGTCTTGTTATTATTTTTTACCAGTGCTCTTATTTTTCTGAAGCTTCGAACAATTCCAGAGTTCATTTCTCAGATATCAGGATTTGTCTCTTTTAGTGTGTGTTTATTTATTATTATACTTTTATTATTCTCTGTAATACTATTTTAGGGTCCTCAAAAGAACTTTTAGTCACACTGATCACTGAACAAAGGTGCTCTATTATATTTATTTATTTATTAAAACATTTTTATGCCGCCCCATTCGCCGAAGCCTCGGGGCAGCTTACAACAATAAATTAAAATAACATTTTAAAATATATACATTAAATAAAATACAAATATATGATATAAAACATACAATATAAAACAAGCCGCCCTGGCCAGATAAAATTCAATAATATTAACATTTAAAATACTGCTTAAATAAAAAGGTCTTCGCCTGGCGCCGATAAACAAATAACGACGGCACCAGGCGGACCTCTCTGGGGAGCGCATTCCATAACTTAGGCGCCACCGCTGAGAAAGCCCTCCTCCGAGTAACTACCCTCCTAACTTCTTCCACGGAGGGCTCCCGGAGAAGGGCCTCTCCCGCCGATCTCAGGGGGCGGCTGGGCATATATGGATGTAAGCGCTCCTTCAGGTAACCAGGACCCAAGCCGTTTAGGGCTTTATATCCATGTTCCATAACCCACTCCATCAATTTACAGTTGCAGTCTTTTATGTGTTTGGAAGTAAGCTCAACTGAGATCCACATTTATGTATTATATTTATTTCCCACCTTTTTTCCTTCCAAGGAACACAAGGTGGCTTACATAATTCTCCTGTCCTCTCAGTCTTATCCTCACACCAGCTGTCCTGTTGAGGTAGGTCAAGCTGAGACTCAGAGTGACCCAGTGAGCTCCATGGCTGAGTGGGGACTAAAACCCAGATCCGCCCCCCCCATTCTTAGCTGCTCCACCAGCCTGCACCCAATGGATATAATAGAACACAGTCATAATCTAGTTCATTGCACAGCATAAAGGAAAGAATAAGTTGGTATCTCTGAACATAGGAATATGTAGTGCAATAGTCTGTCCCAAGAAATTGCCCCTCCCCCTGCAAAATGAACACCTAATTAGATCAATCCAGTGCTGGAGTGGCTTGGCTGAGCCTTTTAAAAACAGGCTCATATCCTCAGAGCCAAGTATGTGAAAAAAGCAGAGAAATGTACTGAAATTCCAGTTGTGGGAAAAGATCTTATTGATGCCTGTGGCGGAATAACAACCCGCTTTGCCAATGTCATAAAGAAAGCTGAAGAAGTGGCAAGTCAACTGCTGAAAGGCCATGAATCATTATGCAAAACCATGAAAGGTCTCAGAAATTTGACAAATAGCACAAAGAAAGTAATGATCCCATAAGTCAGTAAGAAGAGGAAGGTGAAGAAGAAAAAGCACCAAGTGAAAATGTAATGAAAATAATGTTCCTTCAACTATAATCAGGTACTTTCTGTGTGGGAGGACACTGTTTGAAGATAGACAGGTGTTGAAACTCTGCTCTGAAAGGATTTTTCTGGCTTGAGAGCAGAGTAAAACTGCTATAAATATAAAAACTGCTGCAATTTTTGATGGTTTTACTCTTGAATACATCCTTGGAGCTAGAGAACATACTTGAGGGTCCTTAGTGGATATTTGGTGGAATATCCAAATGCCTTTTGGATTTTGATTGGCACAGATTGTTTGAATTGCTGACATTTCCACTGCCACTAATGGGAGTACTTTTTTGCCCATGGGGTTTATACCTACTGTGAACATGGAGGGTGCTGACACCTCTTCCATGCAGGAGTACAATCACATGTCATGCTTAACTCTATGACCATAGTCTTGCCTTGAGCTGACTGGAGCAGGAAAGGGTGGCTAGCACTGACCAAGTGGGAAACAAGTGAGAAGGAAAGCCAATACAGAAAGTACTAAAGGTGGCAATCACATTAACAGTGGTCATTTACAGTGATCCTCTACATTGTACATAAGAAGCATCCTCTCATTAGATGAGCCAATTAGCACGTGTACTGTGGGAATTATCCATAATCCTGATACAAGCCCCAGCAATGGATTTAAAACCTGTGATAAATTCTGTTTCAGGAGTCTCTTATTCTCATCTCAGTTTGTTGTTGCTTTGGTGCACAATGGCAACTTCAAGTTTTGGGACAACAGTTCTCTGAACTGTTCTCTTCCTGTTGCCATTTCTTGTGTTAGATTTGCGTTCATTTATTCTTCTCTGTAGAGACTGGGCAGTGTACCCAGTGCAGAATGCAAAAAGGCTTTGCTGACAGAAGATGACACACATTACACTGGAAGATGAGCAAGTGAATCGGTTCCTAACATTGTGTGTGGCATTATTAGGTCCTATAATCATGTTTTCAAAAACAGTGTGGGAACAGAGTAGACATCTGGGTTTGTTGCACAGTCTGGTCCATGTGCTTATATTCCCATAGCTGTTTTAGGTTGGAGTTGAGGACTGTTTGTAAGAACATGCAGAGCTACCACCTCATAGGGTCTGTGAGAGTGAAATATAATTCTTCAGAATGGGCAATGGGTTGCTAAAATGCTTTATTAATTTTAGTTGGGAATTGTAAGTGACAATGTGTGGGGTTTGCTTGTTTACACCTCTAGATCTGGCCTGTAGTAGATTGTTTCTGGGTACCTGTTTGGCCTTGCCTATCTGTTCACTTTGCTGGGTGGATATTGTACTCTGAGGGATGCAATTTTTGCTTCCTTACTTCTATGAAAAGCATTTGTTATCCTGAAATGCACTTTCTTTTAAGCAAGGCATGATGTGCCATCACAATGATCTGTACTGAAAAGAAAAAAGTTTGCCTCACTTTTGGACTTGAGTGCTTTATTTCATTTTTGTTGCTAGTTGATGCATCTTGCAGCAGAGCTGCTTTTATTAGCCTACACCTTACCTGATTTGTTGCTGCCAGTGAAAATTGTATCTGGTTCTTTTCTACTGTTGCCTTCACTTTTTGTTGTCCGCCTTCACTGCTAGCTAGCAAACACATATGCATGCCCACTCTTTATAGTATGGCGATTAAAGGCTTTAACTTAAGGACCTTTGGCATGGTTGTCGGGCCATATTTCAAAGCTGAGCTCCTTGTCCTGAGTGCTGAATGTATGTATTTCCAGGCTCTCCCCTCCATATACCAGTTGATGATGGATCCGATGAACCAGGTTCTGAGGCTTCTGATGCTAAGAGTACCCCAACTGTGGAAGGTGGGAGCTCTTTGTCTCATTACTTTGAAATTTATAGCACCCAGCACTTAAAGCTTCTAAAGTCTTTAGAAGTGCGCCAGAATGGTTTTTCCCCTAGCAAGAAAAGGTTTTCTTATATCTCTGCTTCTTGTTTTAAATGATCTGCGATCAGATTTGACAGTTGGTGTAACAAGTGTCGCCTCAGATGGGAATAACTAACCTGTTGCCTTCTTGTGCACGCTAATCCAGCGTATCTGTGATTGGCCAAATGATGCATCCCCTCTTCAAGCTCTTTCATAGTATGTTAAATATTCACATTGAGAAACTATTCTTAAGGCAGTATAGAGGCTAATATAGAGTCTGGCTTCAGAAAAGCAATAAACAAATTTTTCTTCATTTCTGGGAGTCTTCCCTGTACTCTGAAGAAAAGCAAGGTAGTGGTCACTTTCTCTTAGGGTTCAGTCTACACTCCTAGCGCATTGTACGTCATTGCCAAATCAAAGTTGATTTCATGCACCACAGCCCTACAACATATACTCAGTAAGCATCTGGTAATCGCTTTAGGCTTGTTGCACACAGCCATGCAAATAAGTTTAATTAGTTTGCTAACTTGCACACTTAAAAATGATGTGTTATTTGTGAAACAAATTTTTAAACATTTTCCTACTCATTCTTCTAGAAGTGATTCTTATATACCACAGGTGGAAAAGTGATGGCTGTTTATAATAATGCGATTCAGACTATACCATTTTGAAGTGAGCTACATTTCTATGCCATAATGTGCAATCCTGAGTTTTATTCTGTAGCCATCTGTGTGTGTCATATTGTGTGTGCAGTGTGTTTTGTTCACTCATCAAAATTGGTACATAAAAAGTGTATGCTGCAGTGATGAGATTGTTCTCTCAATAACTCTTGCTGCTAGTTTAAATTTAGTGCATTTTCAGCATGTGATTTTCAATACCAGTGTATTGGGAATGCACAACTGCATGCTTGTTCAAGAAAAATACCTCAAGGACAGTTCTAGTCCAATATTTATTTATTTTATTTAAGTATTTCTATGCCGCCTGTTTTGCTAACAGCTTCCCTAGGCGGCTCACAATATTAAAAGAATTAACCATAAAACTTTGAAACACTAACAAACCAATACAACTAAATTATTACAAATTTAAAATTCCAATCAAATTAATTTACTTAGGTTATAGTAGCATCCATGGGAGGGATTAAATATTAAAATGCCGTTTAAAAAGATAAGTATTTGCCTGATGCCAAAAGGAATACAAGGATGGGGCGAAGCGAATCTCTTTCAGGAGTGCATTCCAAATATGGGGAGCAGAGAAGGCCCTCTTTCTGTTAGCCTCCCTTCTTGTTTCCCTGAGGGATGGCTCCTGCAGAAGGGCCTTCTGTGATGATCTCAAAGGCTGGGTAGGTATATATGGGTGCAGGCAGTCGTTCAGATAACTGGGTTGGTGGCAAATTAGCAAATGCCACTCATGCATTTTCAAAGGTAGCTCAACTCCTTATTCTGATTTGGGAGCAGGTAATGTATAGGTGGCAGCCAAACCAAAAGCAACCCCCCCCCCCGAATAACCTTTGTAAACAATGCAAGACAAAATCATGACAACATGACTCAAGGTAAGCTTTAGTTGTGTTCTTGCACTTATTATATTTAAGGTTACGTTTCAAGAATACAGGAATGAAAGTTGGTGATGCTTTTTGCTTTCAAGCCTTTAAGAATTATTTTTCTATCTCTGCAAGTGTTCTGAAGTGGTCAAATGTTTAAAACATTCTTAGTTGTATAAGACCCTATCTCATTAAAGTCTACTTTTGATCAAAATTGTTATATGTGAAAATGTGGAGAATGGAATCTTCTAAAACTGACATCTTGAAGAATCACTGAATCCATAAGGTAAGCAGTTCTCTAAACATTATTATGCAGACAACCAATACAAAAAACTTCGGCAATAAAAAACTAAAAGGGTGAACATTATACAAAATAGAATCAAATTCATTTATAGAACAATCATGTCCTTAGAGCTACATCAGATGAAATATTATGTTGAATACCAGGATTTTCAGGTTCCTGGCATCAGTAATGTTGGGGAAATATACAAAAAGACCTCCTTTTTGTATAAAAAAGGTATACTCTAAAAATCTTTAACAGACGAAGAGCAATAGATATGTGTGCCAGTCTGTGTCTAAATGACTTCTCTCAGAAATGGATGGGAGATAAAAAGTCAGAGACAACAGTATCTTCTTGTACTGCGATTGTTCATCTGATCGACTACCTTGTCTGTGTTCTGTCTCTTGTCTTATTGTGACTGGAGTGAGGCGGGGGAGGGGCTGCTCTGTGAGTTATCCTTGAGAAGTCGCAACCTTCTATAGCAAGATAGTCATCAATTCTCTTAAACTAACCTATGTCCGAAGCATTTTTATTTTCAGGATTCTTAAGTGAAACGTCCTTCATTTTGCCTTTGGGTTTCAGATGCATCTGCTCCGTTAGTGGAGGAGAGAGCACATGACGATCGGACTGCAGCACGGCAGCATGTGGAGATACCTGAAGGAACTACTGGTAAGACTTCCTGTGAAGGAAATGGTGCCCATCCCCATAAATAAATAAATAAATAAATAGGCCATTTTAACATAACATTTTTAAATGTATAATAAATAAAGATCTGCGTGCTATTACAAGCACATAAAGTGCAGCTTTTAACTGCACATGAGAGGAATTCTTTTGCCAGTTCTCATGGGAAACTCAGTATTTATAGATGTGTGCACCATTCAAAACTAACACAAGAATTATATGTTCCTTATGTGCATATATTTCTCATACTGGCATTCCTCTCTTTTAGAAATCTTGGAGTCCTCTTATGATTCACTTCCAAAAGCCTCATGTCTTATGTCTTCCAGTGGCCTGATGTCCAGGCAGTGATCAAGTGCATACCTGCTTAATTTTGAAACTGGTCCATCAGGGGCTCCCATACCATTTACTGGCCCAAACCTTTTGTTACGTGTTCCCTGCTTCTCTGAGTTATAAGAAATGTATTTTGCACTGCCAGGTTGTGTTTCCTAGAATGAAAGAACACAGGAATCTTATGTTGTGTCTTTAATATCTGTTCTTCATGGCTTCTGTTCATATGCAGAGAGCAGCATCTCAGAATATTCTAGTGTCTTATCAAGTGGGAGCTAGCATTTGCCCTTTCCCATTGAATTGGTGGATCTATGCGTTGAGGGAGAGAGAAATTCCTTCCTGTCCAGTTTTGTTTCAACTGCTTTTTAAACAGGATAACTTTTTCCTGCTTCTGAGGTTTTTAGGCACTCTTTCTCACTTTTCTCTCAAAATTAATTCAATTAATACTTAAGGTAGCCTGTTGGTAAATCATTGTTCATTTCTCTAACTATTCAACAGTTGTCAAGTTTTCTCCTCGTAGAGGAGTTTTTTTCTCTTCACAGATGAAGATGTTTGTCCTTGGCAGCCCAGCTCCCTCAAATAGTGCTGTGCTTAGGGAAGGTTACTATCACCAAGAAGCAAAAAAAATCACAGTCCATTTGTGCTTACTAGGCCAGAATGCAGGAGCAGAGCCTATGAGTGCCTTCCTCTGGCAGTACACTTTACAGGCATCTACGTAACCGCGTTCTAAACTTGCTTATGAGCCTACTTTAAGTTTAGCTCTTCCTTTTCTGACTTGGTTTCTGAATTATCTTTTGTTTCAGATACTGGAACTGTCTTGTACTCTTAGCAGTGGTTGAGTTTATGGTAGCATC
Organism: Varanus komodoensis; assembly: GCF_004798865.1. Lineage (NCBI taxonomy): Eukaryota > Metazoa > Chordata > Lepidosauria > Squamata > Varanidae > Varanus > Varanus komodoensis. The sequence goes on from NW_025336088.1 coordinate 2,053,184, forward strand.
TACTTGGGTAGCTGCTTCGCATAGATTTTAGTTACATTTCAAGTTAAAACTTGAACCACAATGGCTAGTTTTAGTCTGCTAAGTGTGGAGTGTGTGGAAGGTGGAATTCCCAATAGTACAGTAATATTTTTTTTGTACTGTACCATGAGAAACCGTATCAATGCAGGGAATTCTGTTACTACTACTTCCAGATGTACAAGGAATATCCAACTGCCACAGTATAATCTATACGTGCAGGCCCACATGACTTTGGGTAACCATAGTACACGACGCCTGCATCAAACACATCACTGTGCTAACATTTCTTTTCTCATCCATTAACTATGTGAGCTGAAATGGCAACAGCAAAAACACTTTTGGTGCTACTTCCTTCAACTGCTTTGTATTTTTGAAGTATCAAGAGTTGGGTGACTTTCTATTATTCATCACTTTTCAGTTGTAATCTTATTTTTAGCAACATTGATCTCATTTCTGACCACTATAAGTTCATTATTGTTATCTGCATTAATTCCAGAACTTACCATTTCATTTGTACCAATCCCATTTTCTATTTCCATTGACTCCTTATTATTTTGCGCTAGGTAAAGTATTCACTGTCTCACTGGTACTGATACCCACTCTGTAGGGATTTCTTTCCAGTTACTTTTGCTATGCATGTTTCTGGTTCAATACCAGTTTCCACTGTTGTGGTGCCTTTGGTACCATAGTTGATCCAGATGACATCTGCTTCTTGAATTGTCACACTTCAGGCTTTACATTCTACTATTATTCCAGCTATCAGTACTGAAGACCTATACATTTGACCAATTTTCTTCACAGTATCCATCAGGTTCCTAATTGCATTTGAGTGGTTTGGATTTGGATTACTCACATTATGTTTTTGACTGTCTCTGGATCATTTGGGATCCCAAAATGGGCTTGCCATCCGAATATCCTGTCATCTCTTTCAATATGATGCTTCAACAATCTCTTCACTTACTCAGTACTGGATAACTTTTTGTCTAGTCTGACCACCCCACCTCAAAAGCCTTCCTTGTTTGGTCAGTCTTGGCATGTGGCCCAAGAGCCCTGGGCAAAACTGTCATTGATATATCTGGTTTCAGGGTGCTTGGAAAAATGTACTGTGTATAATGGGAAAGTTTGAAGTGTCTGTTAAGATGTGCAGACTCTTACTCCCTCATGGTTGAACATGCCTGTGTGAAAATGGAAAAGAAACAATACTCCAGCCCTATGGATCCAGTGAGCAAGGAGCTAGATGTTCTTGGCAGGAAGTGTTATCCCAGTATATCCCTTCAGGTTCAGATCATGAATTATTTGACTCATGAGCCAGTATCAGCATTACCCTAGGGAAGAATTTCAGCCTTTCTAGGCTGCCTTAGAGAGGACATTGTACATCTTTGGCCAAGTCTTTCAAGCTAAGGCCTCTTGGTTGATACATGAGCAATTCAGAATTTCATTTTGTCACTTCATTGTCCCATTTCACGATGGAGGGATCTTTATGCTACTTATTAGAAGACATTGTGCAGCATTTCTGCACTTTAATGGATTATCTGGAGTGCAGGGGACAGAAAGATCTCAGGAAAAACATGGATATGAGAGGAAAATGATGTCTAGATGCTTCCCATTATATTACATAAATGAGGCAGGGCAAAGTAGTTAGAAAAAAGTCATCCAGAATCTGTGTCAGTCAAAATCACACCACATTGTAGAGATATACAGGGTGTCCCAAAAAAATTGACATCATTCGTAGTCTAATAACATAGCCAATGATGTCAATTTGGGACACCCTATGCATTGTCATGAATCATGATCCACAGTGCTTAAGCCTGCTGCTGTATTGAAAATTGAGACTCTTCCTTTTGGCAGAGTAATATTGTTTTATATTCAGACTGAATACAAAAAATGCACACTCCTCGAATTCATCTATGGTACCATGCATCTTGATACCAGCTTCAGAACTGTTTTCCATTCTATATGCTTTCTTTGTTCCATTAGTTGTATGTTTCTGTGAATACTTTTTCCTCTCTACCAAAATCTGAACCATTTCCCATCAACTAATCATTCTTCAAGATATCTAAATGGAGTTTTGCACTCCTGCCTTCATTCAATGATCATGACATCCACTTCATTCTCACCTCTGCTAGATCTTGTTCTGGGCCTTGCTGGATTTTTCTTCGGGTAATATTGCTGAAGTTCACGGAGTTCTAACCATTTTGGTTAGGGTATGCCATAGCAGGACTAGCTTAAGGCATTTTGTCGTCTGAGGCAAAACTGCCAGTAGCAGTCTCTCCATACCTCCAACCTGACTGTGCTCTGGCTTTAGCAAAACATTTCATTTTAGGTCGGTAGGTGGAACAACCATAATCCACTCTTACAAAATGGGTTGTTTCTTTTTCTCACAGGTCTGAATACACAGACCACCCAAAGTGGGAAGAGCTGAGGTGGAATCTGACAAACATTTGCCATAAACTACAGTATTTCCTAAATGTTTACACACATTTTGCCTTCACTTACCTTATTTTTGCTGCATTTACCTATGAGTAGTTACTTCTCCAGGCTAATCGTATCCGTGCTGTCCCTCAAAAACAATTCCTATTGACCACAGTGAGACTTGCTTTCTAGTATGTGGTAGTATTGTAACATACTTCAGAAGTCATGTCTCAATAGTGACACAATCACAAAGCAAGAATTAGTAAATTTAAAGCATGAAGATGTACTCCACACAACACAGTTAATGAATACATGGACAGGACTCAAAATCTACACAAGGATCCCTCTGTGTCCCAAAGTTTTCCAAGTCTGAGATCAAGTGATTCCATGGAAGATATTAGAGGATAGCGTAGAATTCAAATTGCAGAATGTAGACATATTTAGGTTTTGTACATTTGTAGGCATTAGTACAAACATAACACCAACCGAAGCTAGCTCCTCAGATAAATACGTTGCATTTTCAAACACTGGGCAAAGCATCAAACTAGGAAGAAAAGCAGCAGCAGCTGAAAACTAGAAGTAGTTGATTTGTGCATACAAGGAGATCTAAAGCTTTTTACCTCAGAGCCTTCAGAAAACTAAAAAAATATTGAGGCCCACCAGTCACAGAATGGTGACAGATAGAGGTAGAGTTTTATTTATCGATACGTTATTTTTATATACTGTCCCGTTTCCATAGGCTCTGGGTAATTTACAGAGATTAAAACCAACAATAATTCTAATTTAGACTAAAAACACACAACAGTTATTGAGCTAAGTGGTAAATTAAAAAAACTACAGTACAAGTACATCATATATTAAAATACAGAACAATACAGACCAACAAACAGCATAGGAATTGATAAAATAGCCATTAAAATCTGAATCTAGGTCTTTAAAATACCTGGGATAAAGTAAATGTCTTTGACTGCCAACAAAAAACAAACAAACAAACTTATACACTGAATAAACCTCTCTGGGGAGTTCATTCTGTAAGTGGGATGCTACAGTTGAGAATGTCCCATCTTGTAGCCACCCATGTAGCTTCCTTCAGCTGGGATGCCTGGAGGAATGTTCTGTATATAAAGATAAGGTTCATGCAGTTCCATTTTAAGAGCCAGTCCCTGGTGGAAGGGGAAGGACAACTCCTACAATCTAATTAATTGGTTGATTGTAGAGGGCACAAGAGAAAAGGCAGAAAGAGGGAAGGAACTAACTTAAGTGGATAGGCACTCACCTACTTCTGGAGAATGGCCTGTTGTGGGAGCCCTGCCCACTCAAGGGGATGGGACAAATCCCAGTTTCCACACTCCAGAGTTCTAGAAGTTTCTGAGATACTGGTTTGTGCAGGTGCAGAATCCATATATATGACTGCACTGAAGACCACACTAATGTTAATTACAGGTATGTAATCTACTTTCTTTTTAGAAATTAGGAAGCAGGGCATCTTGGAAGCAATAGTCCCTTACACTAGGCAGGAAGATCCTGCAGGTTATCAAAGAAAATAACTGCATGGATCACCTCAGCCTGCCCCCCGCCACACACACACCCTCTGTCAAAGCTGAATCCATTCCAGTTAAACTCATTTTCTGTAGATTCATGCAGATAAGATTCATGCTGTAGCTTAGTATAATTTGTTCCTCTGCCCTTCCCACTACTCCTCATAGGTGCTACATTTCAAAGGCCATTAAAAAGAAAAAAAAAACATGCTCAATCTCTAGAAAGTATTTCATGTATGTTTGTCAGATTCCTGACCCACTTCTAAAGTTCTATTAACTAGCCTATTAACAGCAATCAAGGGTACTTCCAGATTAGGCTTTTTGGTAGGCAGTTACATCTTGCCTCATTTACATTTTACGTCCTCTTCCATTTGTAACCCTTCTGTAATTTTTTTCTGCTTGTTCATTAGGAGCTATCTGCCTGGAAGTACCCCAAGACAGTTCAAATTCATAACAATATTGTAAGAAAAAGCCTCAAGCGAGAGTCCTCAAGACAAGAATCAGATCATTGAATTTGTCAAATGAAGCTTATTTAAAAAAAACCCCACAAGTATCATTTGGCAGACAGGCCTTAATAGTGCCCTATGGAGTGAAGAGGGATATGTGGACTTTAAGGCTCCAAAAAGACATTTCAAGGAATGAGAAAGGGGAAAAAAATCTTACCAATTTTTTCCAATGGGCAGGTTCACACGACTTAATTCTCCTGGACGTTTTACCTTGTGCGCTGTAGGTAAAATTCTGCTGTGCCTGACAGATGTGTGTGTGTGTGTGTGGAGGGGGTTATGTCCCCACTCCACACCCTTTGATTCTCCTACAGTGTCTCAGAGAGCACTGCAGGAACGCTGAGCACTGTGGGGAGCAGGATGCCAGGGGCCCAAAGTTGTCACTTTCAGCCTCTGTCATCCATGTCTCTGACATGCTCTTCTGCCAGAAGGGTGGAATTGTTCACAAGGATGTGAGGGTAAGGGCTGCCTTGTGCTGGGCTCAGAAGCTGAGTACAAGGCAGGTATCACTACAAAGAAGGGAAAAGACACAAGTCAGATTTGGCTGGGAGCTCATGCCTGGCTGAGCGCACCAACTTGGCCTGTAGCCTGTCACCCTTGGCTGGTGCTGTGCTTCTGGAGAGAGGGCAAGCTGTTGTTCACTGTGTGCTCCTTTCCATCCCATGACTGGGGCTTGGAAAGGTGGTGCAGGGCAGGTATCAGTGGTAACCCTGCATGCTGCACATGCCTGCCCCTTCAAAGGGAGGAGGCACATTTGGGGGGGGGGGGAGGCAATGCGAAAGGGTGCCTACTGCCCTGTATTTATTTATTTAGTTGGACAACTTGTATGCCGCCCCATTCGCATAAGCCTCGGGGTGTTCCCCTTTCCCCATCAGTGTGAGGGTGCCAAACCACTCTGCTCGCTTACATCTTGAGGGAGGGAAAGAGCGTGGCTTGCTCCCTTCTGCTGCTGTTGCTGCAATGGCTGTGGTGGTAGGTGGATTCAGCCACTTGGTCTTGCTTCTGCACAGAAATGCAAGATGGAGTGGCTAGTTCTGATATGCACCTCTTCCCTGGGCATGCTGGAGAAACTAGAAACTTCCACTGTGTTTCTGCTCATGCTGGAAGGAGAGTTGGATTGCAATCCCATTCTTCCCCTGGAATCAGCAGGAGAACGGGAAACTGGTGTGAGCTGAGCAGATTGCTACTTGGGCCTTTTGCCAGCTGTCATCATCTAGCCCACCTTGTACCAGAGTAGTAGTGCTTTTTTAGCAATGTTGGCCAGGATATTCTTTCAGTTTTTGGCTTGAGTATGCTTTAGAATGTCATAGAGCTTTAAATGATACATTAAGCTATGGTGGGTTTACTAAACCCAAAAACAAGTCATGGGTAACTAGGGTATTTTATAAGTTTCCCTGCAGAACAGTGCAGGGTTCAGTTATCCACTGGGGCATATAAATCATAGTAGGTTATTACGTTGTACAACCCTAGTCTGTATTTTTATCTAAATAGTTCTATACTGCCCCATTTCCATAAGTTCTAGGAATGTATACCTTCAGTTGACCCAACTTCACTGGAGCAGAGTTGTGCTACACTATTTCTTCTCTGGTTTTAAGACATGGATAAAAAGTGGGATTAAAGGAAGTCAATCTGTTGGAAGCTCACATCTCCGTAACAGCAGTTGTGTTAGGTGTGTCTAAGCCCACTAATTTTATAGGGCTTAGATATGCCTAAGTCTAAAAACTGTCTAGCTGTTGTCAGTATAATTTTGCATTCTACAGAGAAATATCCATTCATTATTGAGAAACTTGGAAATACAGTCATTGAATCTGGCAGTCAGATTTCTTTCTTTTAAAAAAGGCTGATTTTGTCAGTTTCACTATACTTCTTTTACAGTATCTGACATATTTCACTGCTGAATATGAATGCTGATACTTCTCTTTAGTGAGGATATTCCTCACAACTTAATCTCATTTTCATTTAAATGTACTGCCATATGTACAATATATTTATTTATACAGCACTTTGAAAATGGGTAAAACTAGTAGGAAGGTTAGAGGCATTTGCAGTATACCAATTTTAATGCTGAAACCATTTTCCTATCCTTAATTTGGAAAATGTAGCTGAGGAAGCAGGCATAGTCTCTACTCTTAACCATGAGGACCATGCTGCAGGAGATGCTCAAGGTAAGTGCAGTAGTAGTCTGCAGAACTTAAAATGGTGAGCTTTACTGGTGTGCAGTGGGAGCTACCATCGGATAAGAGTACTGCTATCTGAAGCAGCCAATTTATACTTTTTCTGTTGAATCCACTGTAGCAAGTGTCTCCAAAGAGGCATCCACAGAGACCTCCAAGGGCACTCACAAAGCTCTCTCAGCTCTCTGCCTCCTTCAAAACTTTTCCACCCCTTTGCCTTCCTGTTTCCCTATCTCCTCCAGCCTCTAGCATTGCTATTCCTGCCCCTGCCTTTTTTTTTTTTTTGCTGTTCCTTTATTCCTTTGTCTTGCTATTTCTCTCTCCCTCCCAACCTCTAGACTAACTGTTTTCCCCCCACTTCTTTGTCCTACTATTTCTTCCCCCTCCCAAGCTGACCATTAAGTGGAGGAGAAATAGGACAATTTTCCCCTTCATTTGCTTTCCAACCATGAAATGTGTGTATATTTCATATTTACTTTCTGTCTAGCCATGAAATCTGCATATGCTTCCCTATTTTTGAAAAGTGCTAAATTTCCCAGTGATTGCTCACCCCCACCCCTTTTAAACAAATCATTTAGAGAAGGGAACAAATGAGATACCTCTATTCACTCCATTCATCTCAGGATTTTTGACAGCTGGTGGGGACCAAAGAAACAGCTGTGAGAAAGAGCTATGACAAAGGGGTGAATTTCCCCTTTCTGAGTTAGATGGAGATTCAGGAAAGTGTCCAAAAGGTGGAAAGTAAATGCAACATTCAAAATTGAGAGGATTGCATTGCTAAGGGGGAGTTCTTAAGCCTTCTTTTGATGAGGCTTTGAGCTGCTTTCCCCCTTTTTGCAGGTACCTTCCAAATGACCACTAGGAAATTGTCAGCTGTTTGCAACTTAGCCTATATGCAGTCTCATTTCATCAATGTGTTACTCTTTGATAGCTGGAGCTGACAAGGACATTGATCAGGCAACACTATCAGAAAGCCAAAAGAGTTCAGTTGCACAACAATAAAAGACTGATAAAAATAAGTAGGGAGATACTTAGACACAGTTCTGGAGGTGAAATGAAAGGTGATGAATCACTTATAGTCACTGCAAAGCGACACTTCAGCATTGGTAGAGGGGCAGTCCCTGAGTGTCACTACTCCATTTATGCTTTTTAAAAGCTCTCTCCTCCCCATGAAATAGCAAACAAAAAAGGAGTCATGATTGAAACAGGCATAGAAAAGACAAGACAGGTTGTACCACAAGGACATTGGAATATTGGCTGGAGGACCAATGAGGAAGGAGGGGGATAACTTCCCATGGTGATCCCATTCTTGTGTTATGCACAACTTGGGTTATTCCATGAACAATAGTTTGTTTGCAGGATAGGTTGCCATGTCGTGCAGAAATAGTCCATGTTAACCTGTGATTAACTGAACAAAGACGCAAAAGCTTCAGTTTTATTGTATCTGTGCTGGAGGAGAGAGGGGGACAACATGAGCCTGAACTCATACTCACAACGTAAAAGTGGTTGTTTATTCCTACATCAAAACCATTGTGTCCACACCTTTAGTACTGTTTACAGTTTTGGTCACCCATCTCAAAAAGGATATTGGAGAACTAAGAAAAAGTATGGGGAGATGGATGGAAGGTGATAATGCTGAATCGCAATCAGTTTAGGCCCTGAACCTGTGAATCTTTTTTTTTTTTTTTGAAGGGCATGTCATTTATCCAGCAAAGTAGATACTGTTCAATAAGAGATAATGATAAAGTGGTCAATAAATGGTGTGAAAATCAGAGTGTGCAGGTCATTAGCCTGTAGACCTAACTTATTTGTTTGCTGTAGACTCGTCTGTTTAACTCTAACATAGGAATAAAGATACCCTCTTACATAAGATTGTTGTGACAACAGTTTTCATGGATATAGCCATCATTAATCTCAACTGCTCTAAAATGTTTGATGTGTCATCTTGTAAGATATATCATTGGGTTTATGTTTTAGAATTTTACCTCACATATGAGAAGTGTAGCTTTTTAATTCAGGCAGATCAGGTAGGTCTGAGGGAAATTTGTTTTTAGACCAGAGCATGGCTAGCTAAAGTAAATGGCACAGTGGCAGTCAGTTTTGTTTTTTAAATAATTCACTTTCCAATGTTTAATCTGTAGGCATTTCAAAGTGGTTCTGTATTGGTATATGCATACTCACTTCTTGTCATGCTTAATGTTCTTCTCAAATCGTAATAGAATTGAATTCTCTATTACTGTTGGGGAAAGTGGAACTGAAAATTCAGGAGAATGTTGCAAATGGGGTTGGAATTAAGCCACAGATAAATCAAAATTAATCAGTTTACCTTGGAGTCTGTAAAACCATTTAATGCAGATTGGAGTTGACATCACACATCTTGGAGTTTCTCCCTGTTGTAGAAATTCATAGACTGGAGATAGAAAACCAGTACTTGCGTAAGTATGAAAGAGACTCTGTATGGACAGATAAAGCCAAAAGTACTAATTCTGTGCTACAGTTTTATATAGACACCCTCTCAGAGACACCAGAAGGGCACCTAGGGAGAGAGAACAGGAGGAGGTTGTCATCTGAATTCATTATGAGTTGTAGGACCAGGATTGCAAAATAGTAATTAGCATATATGCAACATCAGTTTCTAAAAGTTTGTTCAGGATTTGAACCAGTAATTGAAATATGTAAAGAAGAGGGGTGGTGGTTCTGTGAGAGATTCCCTGCTTAGTTCAATAATTAGCCTGTGGGGATTGCTCACAAGGCATATTTTTCAACAGCTGATGGCTGCCTTTACTTGAGAGGTGTTTTGAAAGAAGATGACTTTGGGCAGGGAAACAAGGAAGACAGGGAAACTGATGAAACACCTCAGCTGGACATTCTGAGTGAGAAAAATCTGTTATTAGAAGAAAGGTGTACCATGGTTGCAGAATTGGACCCCTTTGAGCATTTTTACCAAGTTGAAGCTAACGTCCCAAAGGAAAGTGTAACTTTGGAATATTTGCTAGATGTAGGCAAACTTTCAGAGGATAACATTTCCCTGGAAGGGGAGACAGCGGATACTGTGCAGATCTCAGAAGTGCAAAAGGCTCCAAGAATGAAAGCTGTCAATTGTACATCAGAGAAGCAGAGCAGTCGATTGCCAGTCCTGAAAGGTGTGTGCATGTATGTGTGCTTAAAAATAGCAAAAATGCTAAAACCACTAGTACTTTTTGCACATATCGTGAATCCTGCTGCTTTGACATTAATCTGATGAACTGAAAATAAAATGGCTGGTGTGGCACTGCTTTAGTTCCCTTACTTTTATCCAGATGTTTGGAGTGCAAGCCATTCCATAGGATTATCTTATCTTGCATGGATGATGTTGGTCCCTTTCACTAATTCCTGTTCCATTTATTTTTCTTCATGTACGATACAATGTAGACAATTAATAGAGCCAGCAAGATGAAATCTATTTAGAGAAAGAGACAATTGTTCCTGGCCTTCACTTGAACTTGTTTTTATGAGTTGTGCCTCATTACCCATGCAAGTCTCTGACTCTCATCCTGCATTGCTATTCTAGCTTATTTGGTGGCTGTTGACACTATGGCATGTGTCAAACTAAGAATATTTTGCTTATGTTGGTTTTGGCTTAAATTTCTGCTGCACATATGTAACACATACAATGGTTATAATTTCCAATCTTCTCTTTTTCTTTTGTTATCATCACATCGCACAAACATGGTACAAGAAACTTAAAGGTATATTTCTACGCCTTTCTCCAAGGAGAAAGGGGAATTTGCTGTGCTATTTTTTTCCTCACTTGTATCCAGGAGAAACAGTGAAGGTTGATATGGCAGCCAAATGTAACAGCCACTGTGGCTTCACATTCTTAGTAGCAGGTCCTTAGCAGTGCCTCCCCCTGCCCAACATTAATAAAGTGAGGTACTTTATGAGCAGCATTGCATTTGCTTCACAAATTTTTTCTCACAGTATGGAACCCTTTTCAGGTACCTGAAGCTCTCTTATTGCTTTCAAGACTATGGTAGACGATACATGCCTTATTTTAGAACATTATGGCTATTCTTCATGGCTTCATATTTGGGGATTTTAAAGAATCAACATGTTTCCTAAGTAATATGATAGAAATCATTTTGGAAACTCTGAGGTTATTCCTCCCTCTGCTTGAAAACACTTGGTGCTTTTTCTGAACCTTGTAGATCAGGCAAGCAGATAGAAACATCCTGCCTTTTTTGTTTCCTTTTATTTGCCTTCTTCTCCCTCCCCCCACCGAATTAGTAATAGGATAGTTTCGAGTACTGAAATCCCTTTGCAGAGTATATCTTAGCTGTGGTCCTAGTCAATGCTGCCAATCATAAATAGCTCACAGACGCAGTTAAGGTTCCATGTGTAGTATAGTAGTTAAGTGTGCAGAACTGGGCTTCAGGAGATCTGGGTTCTAGTCCCCACTCAGCTATGGAGCTAACTGGGTGACTTTGGGCCAGTCACTGACTCTCAGCCCAACTACCTCAAAGGGTTGTTGCGATAAGATTGTGAGGAGGAAGGGCCAGCATGAGTTCCTTGAAAGGATAAAGGTAGAATATAAAGAAATATCTTTGGAAGAAAGATCTCATTAGATATGCTCATTGTGCACCCTCGAGAAAGTCCACCTGTTAAATCCTGTCAAAGTGTCCAAATTTTACAGTGTGTTTGTAATCCAGAACATTTCATATAGTCATATAGGAGAAAGTCGTGGCTACATCCACTGATAATATGCATAACTGTCTTTTGCTTCATTAAAAAGTTAAGGCAGATTTTAACTTCATTAGACTCTGCTTTGACAACGCCTTGGATTATGTTCAGAGAATTTTTTTTTCTGCCATTAGGAGGAGGCAAAAAAAGAAAAGAAATTTCCAGGAAGATCCTGGATCCCATTCAAAGCCCAGAAGGAAGAATTACCCATTCAGAACTGAGCAGTTAATGAATGTGCCAAGAAAATAATAAACTTACCAAATGACAAAGCTCATAACTTGAGTTTCAGTTGGTAGCAAGAAAGGAGATTCTGTCACAAGAAACTTTCAAACTCTGTTTGAACATTCAGAATTGATTTATATGCAGTAGGTTGGAATAAAGAGGTTTACATTATTCCTGAGCCACTGAGGAGAGAAGCTCTTTGAAAAGCTCAGGAAAAGAAAGGGATGCCTGCTGTCTGGACTAGGCACAGGTGACTAATATCAAATGATTCTGTGATAAGTGGAAGCACTGCTTGAGGTGACTATGACCGAGGGAATTCTGCTGCAACAAGTTCATCCCATCAACCATGCATAGTAGCTGAGAAGGATATCATGAGTGGCAGTTGGAGTGCTCAGAGATGAAAATTCTTGAAAAAACTAACAGAATTATGAGTGGTATATACTTTATTAATTGTCCTCAAGGCTCTAAGACAGCCTTTCCCAACCTGGTGGCCTTCAGAGGCATTTGGACCACAACTCTCAGAATTACCCTCCAGCAGGGCCATTGACTGGGAATTCTGGGTGTTGCAGTCCATATGTGTCTGGGAGGCACAAGGCTGGGGAAGGCTGCTATAAGGTATACAGGAAGCCAAGAAAAATAAAGAACATGTTTTCTCCGTGCATGCAGCAGAACAGAACATGTGCAAGAGAGACAAGGGGGGTTGCTTATTTATTTAAAGTTTTTATATTCTGCCTTTCACAGTGTCTCAGGGCAATAGTGGAGGTTTCTTTAGTATGGAAGATTTAGAGTTACTGTGGAAGCTCTGCTGTGGGGTGGAGAGAGGGAACAAAGCTGTTTCCCAGAGATTTGAAGAAAAGTTTAGAAGCTCTGCTGCAGCTGCTTACCTTCTTTCTCTCCTATTTGTCCACCTGGTTTGGAATCATTTTGCTTTGCCCGAATCTGTCTCTGTCCTCAGGCCTGTCCACTGGCTGGCTGCTGGACTCCTACCTTAGTCCCACATACGAGTATGCCTGTTCCCCTGTGTTAATGTTGGATGCTATGCAAGCGGCCTCTGCCGTTTCCTTTCATTTGCACATTTCATTATCTCTTGCTTCCCTCTCCCTTGAGAGCAGTGTGCTTGCACGCCTTTGAGGTTCTCATAACACCTTTCTTGGTGGTCTCATTACCATGGCTTACTCATTTTCCACTGAGACAGCCCCAACCCTTTGTTGCTGCTGTTGCTGATTTGTTTTTATGTTTCCCCTCAGATTCACCATTCTGACTAATTGTCTTTCCTGCTAAAAAGGTTTGCCCCTTTCTCTCAAATCCCTCACACTTAAAAAATCCTAATAATTTTCAATAAAATAAGATTAGTATCTTAGTGTGATATTAGTAGCAGTTAACACCTCCACCCCCTCCCACCACAGTTTAACTCCATTTACTCGCTGTGAAAATGGGATGAAAGGTTTTGCAGTGTTCAAAGTGGGTAAAATGGCACCTCTTGGCACTCTTCCAGCTTGCCAGCTAGCTGACACCATTCTTGCTGAAGGCCCAACGAATCTATGTGATGAAACAATGCCAACCTCAGGCTTTTGGGGAAACAAATTGTGCTTGCTCTGGTGGGGGATGTGCAATGCCCCCCTCCTCATGTAGCCTCAGTGTATCAGTTTTGGTGGGCAAATTCATGACTGCCAGCTGATGAAGGCCGAAAAACCCTCTGGGTGGTATACATTTGTTCTGCCAAAGTGCAGCTCAACCTTCTCTTCTCCCCATTTTTGCAGGGTGGTTTGCTCCTTCCCTCAAAAACATTGATGGTGAACTTTTGGCTTGGTGTTAAGATTTAATCATTGCTTGTAAGCTTTGCATGAACTGTGCTGCTTTTGCTTTGATTTCATTTCATTTCTGGGACTCTAACATCTTGCTCTTGCCACCCTTATATCTGTGGTATCTGTTATCTGGAAATCAATTGAAATTTTGTTTCTGTTGCCTTCCTTAATACTCCTTTCTTCTTGCACATTCTCCTTGACACTAGGCATTTTTGCCAGCATTATAATGCTTGACTCACTTGTGTGTCACAGGATGCCCCAAGCAGCCTTCCTCACACTATTTCAGTTATCATATATCAGATTTCTTTAGGCCAGTTATAGCATGACTGTAATTTTTCCCCACTGAATATATCAGTGGCGCTTCTCTAAGGCCAGCAGGAGTAGCTTCAGTGTGTTGATGGGCTTGGGGAGGAATAAGTGGCCTGCCAGGCTTCAGAAAAAGAAAAACAACCCTCAGAAGGAATGACTGCAGTTGTTTTCCTCCTCCTCTTCTCTCAGTGAACCAGATGCAGCACTGCTTCCACCCGTCCTCTTGCTATTGGAAAAAATAAATTTGGAATGCCCCCTTTGCCTTCTTGCCTCAAACAGTTAGCCAAAAATAAGCCAAAATGCACACCTTCTTGGAAATAAGTCCCATTCCTTTTAATGGCACTGTTGCTTTCAGGAATTGCTTTTGGGTGAATGGGACTGAAGGGCACTGATCCCAGCACTTCACTCATGAGAAGTGAGAAGATGGTGGCAGCACCATAGCTTCCCACACATCTCATTCCACTCTGCATGAACATTTTGTGATGAGGCAGCAGGAACTGTCAATTTTTATTTTTATCTCTATTATCTTTATTTTGTTTTACATTTTTGTTTAGCTTGTACACTCCTTTGTACCTTAGTATAGATGGGGAAAACCCATTGTTAAAGACCCTTGTCTACTGCACACATCACTTTTTGAATTTTTTCTATCTCTCCGACGGATGGGTTTGTGTGTGATACAATAGCACATTTCCATCACTGTGGAACCTGTATTCTATTCATAAGCATGTGCCCTAATGGGGCTAAATGCATTTTGCATGAGTATTGCAACAGTTCTCCCTGATTAATGGAATTAGACTCTAGTGTAGATCCTTCCCTTGTTTCCTTTTTTGAGAATTGACTTTATGGCTACATTTGGATATAACAATAAATTGTGGTTTATCATTATTGGAAGGAGTCCAGCTTGGACATCTGCTTGCATCTCCTCTGGCACATCTGTCAGGAGGTCTTTGCTTTTTTGCACCCAGTTTTGATTAATCAGAATTTATTATTACATGTGGACCATAAACCATGGTCTGAAGCTGGCTTGTATCAAAGCATAGTGAAGTTTATGCAGTTTGTTGGGTTCAGACAATATGTCAAACTGCAGCTAATAAAATATACAAACAAAATTTTCCAGTCTCCTATTGTGATCATGATGGAGGAGGCAAGGGGTCAGGAACATGACAATCCTGTGGCTCATTTCCATCATGGTGTACAGTGATGTCCTGATTGACTTAAAATAGGTAAAGTGTCATTCTTCTGGAGTAGAGCAAGCATGGTTTTGAAATAGCATCATATTTATTTCAAGCTCATCATTGCTCCCCCTCCCCCATTGTGTCTTTTGATTCTTGGGAGAGTACAAACTAACTGGCCCAAAGTAAAATTAAAAATCCTGTAACTGCTTTGTTCCTTTTTCAGGCAATTAAATGCAGACAGACACATCAGTTTTATATTACTTTATTTAGAAATGGTAAGAGGCTACTAAAGCAGTCTGTTCAGTAGTCAAAAGGCTCCCATGGTCTTGCCAATTCCAGACATCATACTGTAAACAGAGCTTCACACACACACACACACACACACACGGGGGGGGGGCTATTACAAGTGGTACCAGTTGGGTGGAAACAAGAAGTTTTTTGTGTTTACTAATACAGCTGGCATTTTTATTTGCTGTTTTCTGTTTCCTTTTGAAATGGTTTGGGTCAAAACATGCTTACCTTTTGCATTAAAGCTTAGTTTGAAAGAAAGAGCAAGTTACATAGTGGAAATTATAGTTCCATAAATTAAGGTTTCTTACTACTGCTTATACAAAAGCAAAACCAAAAACCTTGCATGTTAAAATTAAAATCAAAGGGTGCTTTCAGACAAGGCTTTTATCATGTAATCACCCCACCTCATTTAAGGAAGGTTATGGTGGCAGGGGTGTGTGTGTGTCCAGATATCATTGTCCTCCACTTAGAACTTCTCTGTGTTTTCTTACCACTTTTGTCTTTTTATTTAACTAGATAAAATTATTTAAGGAGGGACGGATGCAATCGTTGTAGTGTGTGTGTTTTTTATTTATAGTGGTAGAAGCCCTCTATCTGAAAGCATCTTAAGAGATTTACCATTTTCAATATATTATTAACCCATCCATCACCACTAAATAAAGTGTAATTGCCATTTTCCTTTCTCATCAGCTCGTATTGACAAAGACAAAAATGAGTCTGGGACTGAAGAGCCAAAACCAAAGGTAAGCTGACAAGTGCATGAACACACACATGCTTCTTCGTCTCAGCATTCTTGGCTTTTCTTGAAATTTTGTTGCTGTCATTGATTGTTTGGGAAGCAGATTGTCTGCTTTTGGTTAGAAATGGTTAGAAATCTTTAAATGTAGTTTAGGTATCCAAAGTGTTGTCTGATTATCCATGAAGTCCTGTTTTTGGACTGTGGAACACTTCTTTAATTCTGGTTTTGGATTCTTTTGCTTCTCACTGCTCCCGCCCCCCGGCCCATAATGTGAAGAATCCCCTTAAACAATGTCTTTGTATACCTAAGAGATTACTTTATTCTCTGTCACTGAACTAGATCTGGACACTTTATTCATGTGCCAGAATTTAATTCAAGCTTAAATATCTCTAGGAAAGGATTTATGTGTGGGATGACTTCTGTCGGTTCGAATTAAGCTTTTAACAGTGTGAAGTTTCAATGTGTATTTAATTTTAGCTTGATTTTATCATGTATTTATGTATTATAAAGCATAACCTATATAGGACCTAATGTTGAGATGGGTAGAAATCTAAACAAAAAGCATAATTTTATATATTGTTAATTAAGACCGTTTCCTCTTTGGCCTATGCATGCTGTGTGAAATCAGGAAATCTCATTTTTTGGCTTTATGATTTGAATTTGAAGAGTTTTTTGACCTTGGCATTATTAGGAATAAATAAGGACGTGTCTGAAGATGTGATAAGACAAAATTGATCAGGGCAGCCACAGGAAATTTGAAAAGAAAGGTTAGTTTGACAAAAACCTAAAGCTGCTTGGAAGAAGCCCATGATTGAAAGTGCAACAGTCTTGCATTGATCCAAATATCTCTTGCTTATTCTTCCCAACTACTGTTCCTTAGGGTTGTCATAGCTTTTTAAGCTTTAAACTGTGTTTCTGAAACAAACAGAAACTTGTAAAGATGGAAAGCAGTTCAGACCCTCATACATACCATTAGCAATTCCTGTGTAAGAGAATAAATGCCAAACCAGTGGAAATAGAAACATGATATCTTATTTCAAACACTCATCTGATTAATTCTTCAAAGGCTTGTGATTTTGGTCCTTGATCTCTCTAAGGATGAGATACCTGGCATGAAACACTGATAAATCCTTTCTTATGTCAATGTAGTGCAGAGAAAGAACTAATTTCTGTTATGTTCTAACTTTTTAGCATGCTTATGGCCATTTACCATTTTTACTTTATTTTAACCTCCTCCTCCTTTCTGTTTATGAATTACTTTTATCTCATGGTGATCTTTGGTTTAATTGTATTTTGTTTACATGTTTTAAAGACATCCATATCATCTTCTGTCAAAATCCCGAAAAGTAGATCCTTTTTTACCCCCAAACAAAACTCTTCTATTAGTTCTGTCCCATCGAAAAAACCCTTCAACTTTGCTGAGTTCTCAGTACCAACTTCTGCCCCTAAATGCATATCTTCTATCACTTCCCGACCAATCAATACAGGAACAAAAGAGACGAAAGGCAAGGTAAGGAAATAGTTAAAAAAACACTTGAAGAGGGAGCTGATGGGGGAGACATCTGTTTATCTTACTTGATCTGTTTCCTGTCATTGTGCTACTCTGTGTTTTCACAAATAGTTTGGATTACCCTTACTATTTCCTAAGAGTCCAGATGTGGATATGTTTCATTTGGTTATGACTACCACTCCACTCTCCTATATTTTTTCTGCCACTGCAAGGGAAAAAGCTAGGATTGAACTGTGTTTTTTAGGGAGTTAGCTGAGTTAGGGAGCAGTTCCTTGTAATGGTTAAATGAATAGCTTGAAAGTGTACTCAAATTATGTTTCTTTAATTCTAATTCACGTTGAATGAAGTCAGCAAAGCTTGTCACTTGATACATGAGCTCAGATGGAGATGTGGCTATTTTAAGGCAGGTTCAGTGGCTATTGCACAACTTTGAAATGTAAAGAAGAAAAAAAAAGAACCAGCTGAGTCTAATATGCTTAAATGCTTCTTTTTTTGTGTTCATATTTATTTGCCTAGGTAATGGCCGCACTGCCTTTATATTGACAATGGATATATAAAACATTTGAATTGTTGTTCAGGTTTTTCAGAGGACAGACATATTTTGCATATTGGCCACGCTTACCTCTAAATCTTAGCAGGTGGTGCTGATGTAATATGAAGGATTTATTTAACAATCACATATTTTTACCTGTGTCAGATTTTCCTACTAAATAAAGGAAATGTGAAATGGGTGCAGATATTCCGTTAATGGGTGTTAAGAGATTATGTATGAGTATTAGGACATGGAATATCTGCTCTAAAATACATGAACTTGAGAGCCAAGGATTAAAGTAGCATAAACTACATACTTCCCTTTCTTGATGGTGTTAAGACTGGAACCTAAATAACCTGTTCACATTAGCTATAGGCTGACTTGATTCTGGAGAAGTTCCTGAGTTTACTTCCCTGGGGTTCATAATGGGACTAATGAACAAAATCATTATGAAAGAAGACAATGAAAAAGTAAAGCCTCATACAAAACATGTAAGCACATGGTAAAGTTATGCAGTGGTTGTGAATCAATTTATTCCTTAGGTTTCCAAAAGTTACTCTGAAAATATGCAAGGGAAAGGAGAAAGCTCAATTAGTTCTTCCTTTGTTAGTCTGTGAACAGTGAGATGAATGTTGCTATTTCCTCATTCTTTCACCAGGGTCCAGATATGAAAGGTGCAACAAAGATCGCCACTGCACGCCCTGCTGTGGCACAAAACCAGAAAAGCCCAGCTGGTGCTTCCCGGATCCCTGCCAAAACTCCTACCGTTCCCAAGACACCACCCAGCCTTGGTAAGAATAAAACTTGTGTCTTGATTCTGTCCTGCATAGAGATTCAGGATAGGGTTGGGATGAACCCTATTGGAATCTGCTCTGCTATCCATGGATTTTCTCTTGTACTTGGCTTGGTCCTGCAAAGTGAGTCGAGCCAAGAGGATGTCTGTGAACACTTGCAGACCCCTGGTTGAACAACCACCAATTTTCTCATCAAGTGCAGCTGCTCAAAGGGAGGCTTCAGAATGCAGAAGAGGGGTGCTGCTGGCGGTTGCATGGGCAGCCATTCCTTGTGACCCCAGCGACTAGCCTCCTTTCATGTCTGGTGCAGCAGGAAGAGGAACATTTCTCAATTCCTGGCAAGTGCCACATGAACATTGGGTGTACTTGCCATGCACTCAGACTCAGGGCTGCTGTAAAGCAGACTGGAGTCCATGGAGCAGAGCCCAGGGAATCTGGTGGACTCCTACCCTCAGACAGATTCCTTATATATCCCTACTTTAAGGTAATACTCCACAAGGAAAGCAAACAGCCTAATGTTCAGTTTAACTGGGATCTTTTCACCATATAAATATAAATACTTCATGATTTTGCTTTTAATGATCATGTTTGCATGGGGTTACACTTCCCTGTGTATCTCGAGGGCTCCCCTGGAATCTTCTTTGTCGTTTAAGAGTCAGGTGGCCTCAGTGGTACATTGTGGCCCAGCTATGCCCTTATTTGGGCAAGCATCACTTTACTTCTATAATATGTGCTTTGGAAACTCCAGGTTAAATTACTGCAATGTGGTCTGTGTGACCTTTGAAGATTGTTCAGAAACTGCTCCTTGTGCAAAATGCAGTGCCCAGATTGATAACAGGGTCTAGTAGGTTCTGACATACAACTCTGAACCTGTCCTGCTTCCACTGTCTGGCTGTAAATTTTGGAGAGCAATTCAAGAGGTTGGTTTTTGAGCTATAAAGTCTTATACAGCTTAGGACCACAATACCTGATGGATCACTTCTCCCAAATGAACCTATCTGTACACTACAGTTGTAATCTGAGAGCCAGTTTGGTGGTAGCAACCAGGAATTATTGCAATTATCTTCCCTGTGGGGTCCTGTTGGTGTCAGTACTGTCAACATTTTGGTGCTGGGTTAAGACCTTTCTCTTATCTTAGGCTTTTGACAGCATCGGATACAGTTTTTAACAGATCCTGGAATTTCTTATTATTTCTTATTAAAAATTATATGTGTGCATGTGTTCATAAATTGTATGTGAAAGGTTTTCCTATTATGTTATAGTATTGCGTTTATGGCTTTTAATCTTTGCAAACCACATAGATAACTTTCTATATTGGGCAGTATAGAAATATAATAACTGTAACAAAAAGGAAAAAGGTCCAAATGAAGTGTTATAGACCTTCCTCTGTGCAATTTTCTTGGAAGTAGATATAATCAAGAACACATTTAGTACCTGTGGATACAAAGCCTTCTGAAAAGACTGAGGTGATTCTGTGGAGAGAGAGACTTGAAGTTGACACAGTTTAACATCTAACAGGGCTAGAATCTCAATGAAAGTACATGAGAAGTAGGGTGCTTCCAGACAGGGCTTATATTGCGGTGTTGTTCTTTTTTAGATCTGGAATTTATACCTTTCTCTTTTCCTATTTGTACTCCTGCTTTTTTTAATTTTTCCACCCATTCTTCCACCATTTTTCTTACCATGAAAAAAACTTTTAAGGAGGGAAAGTGGAATAGCTTGCACATGCCTTTTGATTATTACTTTTAATACCGCTTTGTCTGGAAGCACCCATTCTTCTTCATGGTGTCTAGGCATCACACACATGGACTCTGTGCCTGTGTGGTGCTTGTAATTAGGAAAATTTAATAGCTGAGAGTGTTTTGACAGGAACCCCCCTCTCGGCATCCATAGAAATGGAAGCGGCTCCTTCCATTTCCCTCAGTTCTTCTTCTACTGTCTTTAGTGCCTCGGGGTTTTTTCCTTTCTTGTTCTTATATCCTCAGAGCAGTTTTACCTATTTTCTAATATTTCTAAGCATATTTCCTTTGCTTCGCAATTGCAGTTCGCAATTGCTTACAAATTTTCTCCCTTAACATTTCATAAAAAATAAAAAGAAATCCTCTTTGTCTACCCTCACTATCTCCTTCTGCCTCTCTTTCCATTTGTGCCCCTTTTTTCCCATTGGCATTGAAGGCTCCTTTTCATAAATGTGTCCATTGCGACACCTGAATGCTTCCCTCTGACAGGCATTCTTTGTGCTTCTTGTGCCTGGGAGAAGGACATATTGAATAGTGCCTGCCAGGTTTTCTCCAAACAGGCACAGAAGCAAAGGGCCCATCATCCCCTTGCAGAGCTTTGGAATATGGGCTTGCTTGAGACTTCTCACCTGTCTACGGCACCCTCTCTCTACTTGGGCAGGTCCATGCCACAGCCACCACTCCTTCAGTGACCCTCTTGTTCACCCCTTCACCACCCCCTATTCTGGGCAAGATGGTTAAGCATTAAAAGGCCAAGAAACTGACTGAACAGGGAAAGGAAACATGTTCCAAAGAGCCAGTGGTCCCAAAGTCCAAGTGGTGTTGCATGGAACCATGCCTTGTAGCAGCACGCAAGGAACCGCCCATAGATACTTTTCTCACATTCTCAAGACCAGCACCTGTATCAAGACCTGAGGCCATCTCGGCATCAGTACTGGAGGCTGAAAATGGGGATATGCCACTGTCTCAATCCCTTCCTTCCTCGACAGTCTTGAGGGCACCTGTGGTACTATCCCTGGTCTGAGCACCATTGGAGGTGTTTGGTAGTGAGGTCCGTAGGGAACATGTGCATTCTCCACTTTCAGACTGGAACAGGTGTTAGGTTTCAGTGGTACTGTAATTGTATGAGGGCTTCTTTCACCTGTGAGGACACCAGTGACCTGCATATGACCCCTGACCCAGTGTAGCATACCATGCAGATATCTTGGGGGAGTGTAGACAAGTTGCTAAACTGCCACTGCTTCAGCCACCAATACCATCCTGGCCATCTTCAGCCTGAGAGTTCTGTCACTTTGTGGAACCACCTGCTCCTCCTGCACCAGCCTGCCAGTCAAGCTGTCCTGCAGCACCTCTTTCCAACCCACCTTCACTGACAAACATCAAAGATTACTAGTCCAATGAAGACACCTCCCCATCTGTCTGTCCCACCCTTTTGTCTCCAGATGTGGCTTTGGATACAATGGAGCCCACCTCACCATTAGCCCTGGGCAGCTTCACTGAGCAAATCCAGTGAATGGACCAGGCCTTCAGGATCCAGACACACATGCAGCTGGAGAAAATATTGAATCCAATCTCCAAAGTTGTGCAGTTCAAGGAATCAATGCCAGTTGCTATCCCATACCTTCCAACCCTTCTCCAGACCTCCCAGCAGTCCTGGAAGGCTCCTTCATCGATAGCTCCAACATTGAAATGATGGGAGGGAATGTATTACATGCAGAAGAAGGACATGGCCTTCCTTTTGCAACATCCCAAGCCACCTCTGTGGTTGTTGAATTGGCTCAGGGAATATCTTGTCACCAACACTCCATCCCAACACTACCTAGATACTCTTCGGAGGTGCATCTATGCCTCAGCGTTCCTGGGACTAAAGGTGGCTAGTTACCAGGCCACAATGGTGAGGTACCAGCTCTTGCTCTGGGAAGAGCTGGGCTCCCTGTGTGTCTGCCTACCGGAAGAGCAACAGGATCTCACTAGGGTATATCAGAATGAGGCAGTGCCCTTCTCAAGGATACAAATGAATGCCACCAGACATCAGACAGACTGTGGGACCAAGGAATTGTTGGCTCAGTGGCGCTCAGGAGGCACACATGGTTATGCTCCTCCATTCTCACGCAGGAGGCCCACTCCTGTATTGAGGACCTGCCCTTTAGTGGGCATGGGCTCTTCAATACAAAGACAAGCAAGCACATAAATGGCATCCGCAAGGTGAGGACAACAGCATGGAGGATGGGGTTCTTCCAGTATCCCACTGCCAGCCCACTTAAGTGGCTTGGGTAGGGAACTTCCTCTTTTCCCCACCTGCAGACAGCCAAGGCATAGAAACAGAGCGAGTCAGAAGGGATCTCCTGGGCCATCTAGTCTGACCTCTGGCACCAGCCGGCTCCACTCACGACATAATGCCACCAACAGCCTCCTTTTCATAGGAGGAAGGACAATGTCTGCTGAGACTACCAAAGCCAAAGGTGGACAGATAGGGGCAAGGGAAGGAGGTGATAACTGTTTTTAAGAGCTGCCTCCTTGCTTCCCTTTATACCACTGCCCCTCTGTTTTTGATTTTTGGAACTGCCTCTCTCTCCACTTGCCTGCAGGGCAGGCAGTTATATCAGAAACTTGGGTGCTTTCTATCATTTGGAGAGGTTACAGAATCAAATTTGATGCTTTCCCACCCATTTGTACTATGCGCACAATACCTACATCTTCAGCGCTAATGAAAGAGATTCACTCGCATCTATCAAAGAGGACGATTGAGTGAATCCTGAGCCCTTTGCTCACCATGGGTTTTTCTCATGTTATTTCACTGTACTGATGGAAGGCTTTGTCCATTCCTGGACCTAAGAGATGTTAAGTTCTTTATCTCTCCTAAAAAAATTCCACATGTTTACTTTACAGGCATTCTGCCCCTTCTCCAATGAGGAGATTGGTTTGCATCCATTGATCTCACGGATACTTATTTCCACAATTTCTGTAGCACTCTACCATAGACATTTCCTTCACTTCCAAGCTGGGAGAGAGAAGTTCCAATTTTCTGTTCTACCCCTTGGACTCTCAACTGCCCCCAGTTTTTTTATGAAGTGTATGGCCATGGTGTGGCCCACCTTTGTCATTGTGGAGCCTGGTAGCTCCAACCAGAATGAAACTTTTTTGTGGCAATTCACACCATGTGCAATCTACTGGACAGACTTGAGACTGTGTATAAACTCAGAAACCTCTAGGTTTTTTTCCCCTTCCCTTTCTATACTTTCTGTTGGGGCATGCATAGACTTCACCAAAATGGCAGTGAAAGTCATATCCCCATTTCATTTAAACCAAGACATTGTTTTGCTGACTTTCTTTCCATCCTTGTCCAGGCTGGTGGAGTCTGCTCTTCATACCATGGATGTGCGTAGAACTGAATCTCTCAAACTTTTTGTTTACAATGGAGGCAAGGCAAAGGGTCAGCCCCTTGTGCCACAGAGACTTTCAGGCTATACTGTTTGTACAAGCACACTGGCTTACAAGCTAGCTGGATTGCAACTCCTGGTGCAACCTAAAGCACACTCAATCTTTGCAAAGCGGCTAGTTGGTCAACTCCATCTACCTATGCCAAGTATTAGTGCCTTGATGTTCTAGCCAGAACCACCTGTGTTTTTGGGAGAGCAGTCCTTTTGGCAATACTCGGATGACAACCCCCTCCCCTCAACATGTATGGATAAGCTTGCTAGTTGCCCATATGTGTGATGCATGGAGACCACAAAGGAGAAAGGCAAGTTGCTTTCCTGTAATTGTTGTTCTTCAAGTGGTCATTTGTGCATTCACACAACCTACTCACCTACTCCACTGGGTGTCATGAGCAATGTAGGTGTCTCTGTGTGTTTGTCTTTTTGTTTCTGTTTTTTCCCTTCCTTAACAGTGGGTATGGTACTACTTCACTGAATGTGGAGTCGGTACTGCTGTTCTACCATTACCAGCTTTTATGATACTGCTCACTAATACAGGATGGTTGCTTCACTCTATGTGGGGCTGGTACTACTTTTCCTCCCTTAGTCCCGAGGCCACCAGGCAATTTTCTTGGAACTGAGGGAAATGATGGGAGTTCCTCCCTTTTACATGAACACCAGCAGGGAGGAGTTCCCACCAAAACAATTTCAGCCATTAGATCTTCCCAAGAACAGACTCTGTGCAGGTGCAGAGCCCAATGTGCAGAGACCACTCGAGGAATGACAGTTACAGGTAAGCAACTTGCCTTTGTCTTTTCCCACTCAAAATCATAACCTGAACTTTTAATGAACCTACAAAAGTAGTCATGAGTTTTCTATAATTGTATTTTTATCCAGTGGACCTTGGTGAACAGATTTTTCAATAGAGTGCTCTGGGATAATCAATCTTCTAGAACAATGCTATATATTTCCATTATATGACAATTATTCCACTGCTATGTGGATGCTTTTGTTTTGCTAAGAGCAAGTATCCCACAAAACATTATAGGTTCATTGCAGGATTATTTTTCTTCTTTCAGCTGCCAAGAAGGAGCAGAAGCGACCAGCTACCACAGCAGCAAAATCTGAGAGAGGTGAAGAAAAAAATAAAGGTTTTCTGTTTCTTCTTTATCCCTAAAGACTCCCAAGTCAGTTTTCTGGCACTGATCTAGACTCGGTGAATCCTTGATATTTCCATTAGCACTCATCTTGGTAGTAAAATATGATTTGACATATTAAAACAATTTTTATTCTTATTGTTAGAAAAACAAGTAGCGACAACAGAAACAACATAAAAATGCAGCACACGATATACACCTGTTTATTCTTGTTTTAGAGGCTTAAGGGAGTCATAGGACTTTTTTCAACTAAAGATGCTTAGGATTGTACCCTTAATAAATAAAATTAATGCAGCCTCATGAGCAGCAGTTGTTTGGTTGACTTCAGTGTTTCCCTAAAAGCCTCTGAAATACCAAGGTTTTGCATTTCACTGGAAGATGAGGAATTCAGATCCAAAACTCAATTTTATAGATTGATTGATTTATATCCTGCCCTTTTCCTACAAAGGGCTCAAGGCAGCTTACATCATTCTCCTCCTCCATTTTATCCCCACAACAACCCTGTGAGGTAGGTTGGGCTGAATGTCTGTGACTGGCCCAAGTCACCCAGTTGGCTCCATGGCTGAGCGGGGACTAGAACCCAGATTGTCTGAGTCCCAGTCCCAGGCTCTTAACCACTATACCACACTGGCTCTCTGGGTTAAAAATTTAACCCAGTTTTTAAAAAATGCATTTCCATTGACCACTCCTCAGATGATAGGCAAATATAGGACTAGTTTTTAGATGTAGACCGAGTGTGTGAGTGGGTCCATAGGTTTGAAACAAGCACTTCGAAGTGAAACTGGAAAGAAAGAAGTAGTCAGTTACGTGCTTCATTTGGTAAGTTCCAGTGAGTATTCTGACAGCTGGTGTTTAAAACAGTTGTAGTCTCCGACTGTTCTTCAGAGGCAGCCAAGTAAAATGTATGACAGTAGTGTCATAGGGATGTCCCTAAAGCATGAATGAACATAAAATACAGCTTTGTTTCTTAGACATTTTTTTCTCAGAACAGTGGCTTGGTCTTGGAACCCAAAAGAAGATAGTGTAGAGGAAGAATGAAAATACCTCTTTACCTTTTTATCTATATTCATTATTATTATTATCTATATTCATGTTAAGCCTTTCTGCTGAGATCAAAGTCAGCTCCAGCATAATGGAACTTAACCCATTGCAACTCACTGATTCTGTTAACACCATCAACCCATGGTTGAAATGTGAAAATCTTTATTGAATATATGCAGGTTCCTTTTGATGACAGTAGCCTGTTTTGGTGCAGGAATGTGCAGCAACATCAGAGCTGCATTGGCTGTCTGCCAGAGTAGTGGGGACCTCAGATGGAGCAGGAGCCTCATTCCTGGAGTATCCTAGGAAATAAGCAGGAACCTTAAATCCCAACTTCCCAGAATGTTCTAGGAACAAATTTCCTGCTGTATGGCAGGAGTCATAGACCCTTCTTCTAGAGGGTTCATTCCTTCCCTGATTTTTCAGCACCAGTCTGGAGGCTGCAAGATAGGGTTGGAAGGAGCACGCTTTTTATATCCCTGTTTTCGTGGGTCTGTGGCTAGCCAAATGGCTTGGTACATAATTCACTGTTATGCTAGTTTCACACTCTGTCACCCAGCAACAAGTCTCGTTTCTTCAGAACAGGAGCAATAATATATAATGTGACAGCAACGGCAGCATGCATATCAGGAGTGCAAAACTTGTTTAAGACCAAGGGCTGACTTACACTTTGGAGAAAAGTACAGGGACTGTATTCCAGTGGTGGTAAGGCAGAATGGCCAGGGCCAAAAATAGCAGCACATTATAGCTTAAAGTACTTACTTCCAGTAATATGATACACTTGTTGATACAATGGTGACATATGGGTTGGTCTACAGTTAGGTGACTCTTCCATTAACTGAGCAACCACACTTAAATGAATTCTAATACATGGGTCGTCATCCTCTTGTCTAAAAAGATAAATTTAAAATCTTACATTCATACAGAAAATTCAAAGGGACCTGGTTAAGCAGGAATACCTGTAGGTGTCTTGGTGGCTTCCAAGCTGGATAGGAGGCAGTAGTGCCATGCAGTCGCTAAGGAAGATAAGGCTGTCTTGGGCTTGGCTGCATTAACCAGCAAGACCTCCATATCCGCTGTTTCAATTACCACGTTTTCATTTAAGCATGGTTGACCTCAGTCCAAAAGAGAAGTCATAAAGTGCTTCCTTTCAAGTGAAAATTCTCAATTTAATAGGGAAAGAGAAGAAATCGTATAAATTGTATGCCAAATTTGCTAGGATGGATGGTAAGAACAAATTGTCTGTCTGTGAAAAAAGAAATGTATATGTACAGTATATAGTGTTTGATATTATCTGTGGTGTCAGGCATCCACTGGGGGGCTTGAACCTATCCTCACAGATCTGGGGGTCCTGTTGTACTTCCATTCTGTTACTCAGGCTGTGTTTGGACTACCATGTCCAGTTTTGACAGCTCATTTTAGGAAATATAATTTGGGGTGTGTCCTGAGAAGAGCAGCTAGGATGGTGAGGAAATTCCTAGGATGAGCAGTTGAAAGAGCTGGGTATGTTTAGCCTGCAGAAGAGACAGTTAAGGGGAGGCATAATAGCAGTCTTCAAAGATCTGAAAGACTGTCATGTAGATGAAGGAGCAGACTTGCTTTCTGTTGCTGCAGAGGACAGTACTAGAAAACTGCAGAAAAACAGATGTTGGCTACGTGTTAGCAGCAAATTCCTAACAATGAGAGCTGTTCAGTGGTGGAGCAGATTGCTTTGGGTGGTGGTGGGTTCTTCTTCACTAAGACATATTTAAGCAGAAGCCCCATGGCTATTTTTCAGGGTGGTGAAATTGCATGTTGCAGTAAAGAGCTTGCATTAAACAGAGGTTTAGGCTAAATGATCTCTTAGGTGCCATCCAATTCTGATTCTATGAACTAAGTCCTAGGAGAGGAATTTCAAATTTGTAGAATGGAGGAAAAAACTACACAAAAGATGTGAAATCACCAGGCAATGGCTAGGGAAACAAGGATGAGGACAGGGGAATAGGGCTAGGGTTAGACCATAGGATGGCTGGATTTTGCTCCTGGATCTGAGGCTTTGCACCCCAGATGTATATCGTGGAGGGGCACACTGAGCTGGGGGATTGCAGGTAATGTGTATATTTTATAAAGGTTGTATGCTGTTCCATTTGAATTAATAAGTTCTATTTCCTGCTGTTGATGACAAGTCATGGTGCTAATGCTGATGTTTGAACTTTATCACAAGATTGAAAGGCACATTTAATTTGAGCTTTAAGGACTGGCTCATTTTTATCATTTTAGAACTAAAATAAAGTTGAATGAGAACATGTGTGCTAGGTTCACAGGTTCAGGTTTGCATGTTTCAGGTTCACAGAAGGCACAGCAAATTTGCATTAGTTAGAATGCAACTAAAATATACACATTAATTGTGACCCTATGCAGTGGTATAATGGAATGATCACTGCTCAGATAGCATTACACTTTTTCCTAGCTAGATGTTGAGAAACTTCCACAACAGTTATTTCAGTAGAGTGATACTGTGATGTGGAGTGGATATAGATTTAGGAAAGGCTC
Source organism: Varanus komodoensis (assembly GCF_004798865.1). Taxonomy (NCBI): domain Eukaryota; kingdom Metazoa; phylum Chordata; class Lepidosauria; order Squamata; family Varanidae; genus Varanus; species Varanus komodoensis. Next base: position 2,081,810 of record NW_025336088.1, read on the forward strand.
TGTTGTATGTACAACTAATAATATTGATTTATGTATTGTCCTTTGATCTCACATTGTAGGTGAACCTGTAAAGTCTGGAGATAGAAGTGGATACAGCAGCCCTGGCTCTCCAGGAACCCCTGGCAGTCGCTCCCGCACACCCTCCCTGCCAACTCCACCAAACAGGGAGCCCAAGAAAGTGGCAGTGGTTCGCACTCCACCAAAATCTCCTTCTTCTGCGAAGAGCCGTTTGCAGACAGCTCCCGTTCCCATGCCAGACCTGAAAAATATCAAGTCTAAGATTGGTTCTACTGACAACTTGAAGCATCAGCCAGGGGGTGGAAAGGTAAATCCAGCATACCTTTTAGTCTTGTGTGGGAAGATATACAGTACAGGTTTGGATTTAGGTAGTGTGTTTTCTTCTCTTGACCTGTACTGGAGCTTAGGTGGCCACAAGTTCTAAACTGCTATTTAGAACTTCTGGCCCCCAGTTTGCAGTTTATGTGGGTAGCACAGCAATTACGTTTCTTGCTGTAATGCAAAATTTCTGTCTGGAAAGAAAGTGCCTCTAATTTTTGACTGAAACTCTGCCTCCTGACCTGAGTACCTTGCCCTTCTGCACTTTGGGAACCACTGTACTTCAATACATATGCTGGTTGTTTTCCCCATACCATGTTAAATTATTGTATTCATTCTGTTTCTTGGTTCTGACCTCAGCCTACTTCCACTCAAAAAGAACATGAAGCATCTTTGAAATGGCATGGTGTTCAGAGTGCATTTGTATGTGCTATGGGTTTTTGCTTGTTAGAAAACATTTAGCATCTGAACATAGCATTAAGCTGATGGAATGAAAGGAACATTTAGTTCTTACAGAAAACAGTTCTTGGAGGGAGGAGTGCTGGATTTATGCCTGTTTAAAACTATGACAAGGAATAACTGACTTAACTGTAGAGGGCACTTTGTAGAAGAATACCAGAGGTTCCATGGGTAGGAATTTCGAGATCTTCAGTACCTGTAACTTTGCAGCTTCTGGGAGCAGCATAGTGATGTTGCCAACATGCAGAGGAAGAATAGAAATGATTGACATTTGAGGACTAAGATAATCTCCAGTTATGTTCATATATGCAAGTTACTTTCACTACTTGGAAAATTTACTTTAGTGCTTAATTTTAGGTGTTAGACTGGACCTTAGTCCAGTAGTTGGGAAAGGAATAGATCTGACAGATTATCTTCCTTTAACAGGAGATTCCAATATGAGTTCATTAATTGCCAACTGTGCATATTTAAGTATTATGCCCTTATATCAAATGTGTGAGTAACAATAAAACAGCTGGCACTGGAAATAAAGAGAAAAGTTAGTACCTTTAAAAAAACCGTTGCATTTTAAGTTGGCCAAAATTATTCCAAGAAACTTACCACATTGTAATTTAAAGACAAAATTTAAAGACATAAACAGGAATGCATAAACAATTCGAGAGTACTGACTGTGAGAATTTCGTACTTAATGAGTCATCAGTATGTTAAAATCAGCTACTAGCAAATGCTTCTCATCATAGGAATAACACTATATCAGTATGAAATCCACCCAAAGCATATTCTCTTCACTCAGATTTCTGCAGCCTCTGCAAATAATGGTCCAAATAGAAATTACTATCCCTGTTTTACAATTGACAGATTGTGACTTCCTCAGACAATACAAGAACTGGGATTGAAAGCTCTCTCCAATAATATGGCTTAGGAACACATTAGAAAGAAACTACCATTTCCCACCAGAACAGATCACTTGCTACAATTTCAGGACCAATACATATTTTTCTAAAGATGCTTTGAAAAAGGTAATTTAGACCACAGAAAACATTGATAAAGTAGCATTTGACAAGGCCAAGACAATACATTCAGAATTATTTGCAAAGCAAGAGTTAGAATGTCAGTTTGGATGTACAAACTTATTTGAGGCAGATTGTGGGACTGAAATCATGTGTGTTTCAGTTTTGTAATTGTTTTACTTTGTTGGTAGTGCATTACATGTAGCTTGATGCAGTGCTGATCAAGATGGCCCACAATTCATCAAGCTAAAAGGGTTGTGTGTGTCTGCTGGAAAAGAACAATGAAAGCACAATTCTTTGTATCCAGTGAGGGTATCCCAGAGCAGTAGGATATTGCAAAGCTCCCTCTTGTTGAACAGCAAAAAGTCTGCCATTAAGAGCCTCTTTGCTTGGCTAGCACAATGCTCTGCTGCCATCCTGAGAGTTGGTAATTGGCATACCAGGGGTATTCAGGTGAAATCCTGATAAGGGGGAAGAACAGTGCCAGCCCAGGAACTGAAATATGGGAGATAAATAAAAAATGGTTGTCTGCAGCCCAGAGAGTTGCAAAAAACCTACCCCACTTTTTTTGACCCAACATGACCCTGGTGGGACTATACTTTTGGCAGATCTTTTGCTACAGCTTTTTCCTTCCCTGTCCCTATGGGATTTCTCTGCCAGCTATATGGAGTAGTCAGGGAGCACAGTTGTTTGTGCTGATAGCCCTCCCTCCAGTAGTGGAGAGGCAATGTTATTGTTGTGCAGGAACATAATATTACATATAAAATATATGTGGAAGGTGGTAATTTTTGAATTTATTTGTGATACTGCCCGTTCCAGGTGAAATGTGAATAACTTCATCTTCATTCTGGGATGATGGGATAGGCAACTCTGCCTCTGGTGGGTGCTTCAGGCCAGTCATTATTAATAGATCTGTATAACGTCTGTGCTTCATCTTTAAAAAGACTGATAATTGTACAAAGATACTCTTAACTATGTCAGAACCAGACAGATCCATGTAATGAATGTTGCCCCAAACCACAACAAGGAGTAAACATAATATTTTTAATAGGTGCTCCATGTGAGGTGCATCTTGTGGAATTGCTACATTTTGCTCACTCGGTTATTGCAGGATGTCTACATGTTTTTATCAAATCCTAGACCTCCTGTGTTTCCCAAAAATTCATCAGAGTGCACAAATACAGTAAAACAGCATAAAACAGTTATATAACCAGCATAAACAATTTATGGAACAGTTTATCAGTTGGAACAATTTTTATACAGCTGTCCTCGTTAAAAGCAGCTGACTATTCTGCGTTGCTTTTTAAAGTCCTGCTCTTGAACTGTGCAGTGATGTATTAGGTGGGTCAACCTACTTTTTATGGATTACTTCCTTGATTGTTGGAGGGAGGAAGTAATCCTATGGCAGCCCATCTTGGTAAATCACTTTGGTTGGTTACTGTTATTTGCCAAGCACCCAGAATGAGCCTGATAGATGATCAGGCTCCTTTATATAGATTTCTTGGTTCCCTCCTGCCCCCTTTTCTTTCATTTTGCCTGGTAAGTATCCTAAGGGAGCCCATGTGGAGGAATGAGCTTCTTTGACAGCTGCAATAGTGAGCCAGTTTTGACTTTGCTCAGCTGTTAAGGAATCTTCACTAGGCAAAGAGGACTCATACCCTGCTACTCAACTGGGAAGGTGATTGGGGACCCTTGCCTCCTGCTTCGGAGGAATCTTCTGGAACAGGAGGTGGGTTGCCTGGTCCACTCTGCACTACTGTCCCATACTTGGGGCTGCCTTTTTCTGGCTCCCAGCAACTGCCTGGGAGTGATCTACACAGGCAGGTCTCAGTAGGGCTGCCCTGGTTCAAGGCAGTGCCCCCAAGTCCATCTCCCTCTCCTGGCTCCTACTTGAGAGTTTTTCTCCCAGGTAGAAAGATGGACCATGGTGGGGATGCTTCATTCTGGGCACGTACATGGCTCTGCTTCTGTCTGGGAGTAAAGCGCTCAGGTGGGAGCCAGGAGTGGAGCCATGGGCTCAGTGGAGCTGCTCTCAAAATGGAGTATCTCTGTTGAGCCTGTGATCCAAACTCTCAGGCTCTGCTTACTTGCAGGTAGGAGCAGGGAGGGGAACCATGGGCTCAGTGGGGATGCTCTATTTTCTGAGCACCCCGTTGTCCCCATCGCTACATGCCTGCCTGGGAGTAGCTCAGATAGGCAGAAGTGGGGGGATGGGCCATGGGTTTGTCAGGGCTGCCTTGATAGTGGAGCAATGCCGTCTAGCTGATCTCAGGCTCCCGTGTCCCATTGTAGAGTAGCTCTCTGGACCAGGAGGGATGACCCTGATAGCTGCTGCAAACTGGGGCAGCTGTCAAGTGCACTCTCAGGGTGGTCAGTTGGCAAGAGCAGCAATGGCAGTTTTAAAATAATGAGCTCGGGTGCACTTTCCTTTCTCCACTTTCATACAAGGCTGGCTTCCCATGGCAGGTTGCTCTGCCTCTCAGCAAAGCAGCCTACTAGGCATTGGCATTGATGATGTCCTATGCAACTCTGGGTCCCATGGCAATATAATTACTTTTTCTTTCCCTTTTTCTTTCTCTTTCTTTCAGCTTCTCCAAAGAGGTTGGAAAGCTCAGAGTAGTGCAGATGGTGGTGGTGCTTCTCCATTTTTGGCTGTTTGTGCCCATGTCTGGCACCTCTGCTTTCTGAGAGTAGCAGAAACAGGGTTTCATCCAAGCCACACCTCTGTGGTCAGTCTGGGGATGGCAATGGTGGACCACCTCCATCTGTAGTACATTGGGCTCCCCTTACTTCAGCTCTCGTCACCTGTCCAGAGTGCTGGAAGTGCACTTCTCCTTGCTGCCACTGCCCAGTATCTCTGGGCCCACCTACAATGCGGGAAAGGGGAATGATGGTGGTAAAGGCAGTGCTTGTTGCTGCTTTATCCCATGTTTATGTTTGAGTGCCACAAAATTTAAAAAAGAAAAAAGAGGCTGGTGTCACCCCCCATGTGGCCTCCTGGGCCTTACCGTGTTAGCTGCTGCTGCCAGGCCGGACTACATGCCTGCTAGTGTGAACGGAATGTTGCGAGGTGTACAGTGCTATACTCATGGGAGGATTAAAACTCATTTGTTTATATAGCTTTCAGAGGAAGAATGACAATAGGAGCCACCACTCTGAAGGCATGTGGCTTTCTCTTTTAAAGATTGATGCAAGTTTGATTTCAGACATACTAGGAGTGCCTGGGAGATGAATATGGTTATTACAGTGTTTGCTACGTTAATGGTTGTAACACAATACAGAGACATAAACTGCATCTGACTATGTATCAGATTTTTACCATTTTTCTTGTCATCCCAGAATTCATAAACAAGTAAATAAAGGATAGTTGCTTCAGTGGAACAAATCCTATGCATCAGGGTGGTGCTAGGCATGAAAAAGATTTAGGGCTTAGGTCTATAGCACACACACAAATTTGTATATGCTAATTTATACATGATCTAAGGTTTGAGTGTGTGTGTGTATTTAAAGGGTTGTGTCACCATGTTTAAAAAAGAAATGTATGGATGGAGGACAGGAGGGGATTTTATTTCTGGGGAGAAAAATCAGAAAGATTCAAGGTGGGAGCAGCAGGAGGTGAAATACACGTAGGCAAAAGCCTATTAATTCGAATCATAGAGTTTGAAGGGGCCAAGAAGGCCAATGGGTCCAACCCCTGTTGTTGCAGGACACCAATTTACACCATCCCATAATTGTTGTATTGACAAGGATCAGATGCAGCAGAGATTATCAGGGCCCCAGCAAATGCCCATGGACAGCAGGATGGTGGGGATAGATGACCTCACAGAGATTTGGGGCTTAAAACGAAAGATTATGGGCTCTAGCCGATGGACCATTGCATCACATTTGCTCTTCTATGCATATTTACTCTTAAGTCCTAGTTTGGTTAATGCAGTTTACTCTCAGTTATGCAGCCACAGTCTTCTTGCCTTTTTATGGTTACCAGATTCTGTAGTGAATCCTAGAATATCCAGGAATTTATTTGCAAAGGTAAATGATTTGACTTTACCAGCAACGGTTCAACTATATTTTATACAACATAGATGTATAAGTTCTACATTCAAAACTACGTTTTGTTGCAGTTGTGTGCGGTGACAGATAAGCTATTGGGATTTGCCAGCATATTAGAAATGGAGCAGCCTGGGCTGTGTTGTGTTTTCATTTTTGTTTGTTTTTTAAATGTTCATTTCAGGTCTAATTGTCACAAAACCAAAGCTGAAATTTGAAGCTTCATCTTCAAAGCGAGAATCTTCCTTTGCCTCATCTTGTTTCTTAGATGGCGGTTTCATTTTGTATTGAAGATGGTTGTAGTTGTCACTCATGTTCTTTTTCTGGCTATCAAAGGTGCAGGTGGTTAATAAGAAGCTGGACTTTAGCCATGTCCAATCCAGGTGTGGATCAAAGGATAATATCAAACACACTCCAGGAGGAGGCAGTGTGAGTACTTTCACACAGTTCAGTGCACTATAACACTGTAACTTTTTAGTGGCATGTCTTGTGCATTAACCCTGACGTGCCAACACTGTCTGCTCTGTCAGACAGCTGTTGGTGATACGTAGTGAATTAGCTTGCTACCAGTAAAGATATGGCTTGATTAAACCTCCAGCAGGTCTGTCTACATGGAGAGGTATACAAAGCTAATGGGGCATCAGTTTGGAACAATCTTGTGTTAAGCTGGCTGCTGCTGCTTTCAAACAGTCCTGGAAAAATATATTGCCTAATGCAAGTAAGTGAAGGTACTAATGCAGGGAGCCTAGCAAGTAGAAAGTGCTTCTCAGTCTTGGAGGTGTGTTGAAGAAGAGCTATGGATGTGCTGCATCAAAAAAAAGGGAAAGGGGAAAAATCCAGAACCTTCATCCAGGAAACACGTGTCTGCAGCTCCAAATAAAATATGTAGATATTGTAAATTAAACAAAATTAATCTCTAGATTTACCTAGCATAATTCAACCTGCTTTCATAATTCAGGTTAGTTTTAGCAAGGATTATAGAAGCAGAGGGGAAGGTGGAAAAGAAAAGGGTAGAGAATATAGTGTTAGGTGTCTAACAGAATCAAAGGACTAGAGAACCAGTAGATTCAAGTAGGAGCTGCAACATCTCATAGAATATCCTTAACTACCAATAGCAATGCTTTGGTTCAGGGTTCTGTAGCTGCCATCAGGACAGAATAAACTGTTAGGGGCTCAAGCAAGCCAGTTCTTTCCTGCCTCCCTAGTTTTCCATGTTTTGTTTTTCTAACGGAGATACAACATTTAGTGGTTCTTGGTTTCTACTAAATGTACTCAATCCTCCATGGGTTACTTTTCTTCTTTTGTGGGTTTGGGGAAGGGAGAAACTTTCATGTTTTTTAATTAAAAATGCATTTTTTGTACATCTGCAAATCTCAGCATTCTTGGAAGCAAGTTTTCTCTTGTTTCTTGATGGACCTGTTTTGCCTCCATTTCTGAGATTGCTAATTAGAGTGAAAAATGCCACATGGCACACACACTATCTGCTGATCACTGGAAGTTCTAGTAAGCCCAACTCTAGTTTCTGAATCCCGACACATATTTCTATAGTTTCACTAAAAACTTGCTAGTGTTAAAAATTTTCCTTACAAAATGCAAGCTTCCTGGGTTAGTAGATTTTGAGCTTTTGAATGAAACATTTAGATGCAGGTAGTACAGTAAAGGGATGCAGTGGTGCAATGGGTTGAGCCGCTGGGCTGTCAGCAGTTCAAAGCCACACGGCAGTAGAACACATACGACATACTCTTATGAGATTACGTAGCTTGTATAATTGAACCATTTGCGGTATTTGCTTTGTCTTGCTTAAAATACATTATTTTGTGTTGGTATTGACATGACTATCCCCTGTTGTACCCTGCTACCATTGTTCTGTGTGGTGAGATCATTGTGGGACATTCCAGAAAGTACTATGGAATGGTCTGCTGTGGAAAAATCTTATGAATTAGATTTTAGAAGAAATGTTTATTTTTTAAATCCTGAAAGGTTCTTAGGGCTGCAGTTTCAGATACAAATTAAGAAGCAACACATTATACAATACACATGGGCTAAATTACTGTTATGCTGTTTAATGTACCCATGTATACTCTGGAAATCATAGGGGTTATTAGCAAAGTTGCAATGAGTAAACTGGTGAAAACAATACCCTCCCCCCAAAAGAGAGGTTATTGTAAATATATTTACAAGCTAAAAACATACAGTCATCATACAATGCAATAAAGCATAATCAGACTGTAAAATATGACTTTCAGTAGCAGAGGTAGCCAAACATGTTCTGTCCACAGGCCTAACTTGGTGCTCTAACATGTTAAAAGGTATATAAAAAGTCAAGCAGGAAACAAAGAAATGTTGTAGGACATGGGTCCTCAAACTATGGCCCGGGGGCCAGATCTGGCCCGCCATGCCCATTTGGACCCACCGCACACGTGCCCATGTGTGTGCCTGCCCCTGCCTTGCCTCATGCGCCCACCCGTGCCTCGCCTAAGATCCTCGCCGTGCCTAAATCCTAAGAAGACAATGCCAGCAAATATGGAAAACAAAACAATGGACTGCAGACAGGAAACATGCAATATAAATTCCAGTCCTTAAGGAGATACAAAGGGATGCAGCAATGATAAGATCATTGCACTAATTCCCTATGCAAATGAAGAATGTTACCTAATATGGAGTGAGAAATGCCTGACGTTCAAACTAGATTCTGAAAAGAGACACTTGAGATCATACTGTATATTGTTCATTGTATTGGCTACTGGAGTGCCCCAAAGAATTTAAGATCAGTCTATGTCATAGACTATCTAGGTATTTGACTGCATGGATTATTAGGAGCTATGAATGGTTCTCATAGAAGTGAGCATGCTGAAGCAATTGATTGTCCTACTGCGTAACCTTATATCATGGACAAGATGCTATTGCGAAGACAGAGTATGGAGAAACAGAATATTCCTACAGTAAAAGGCAACAGGAAAGGTTGTATTTTAACTTCCTGTCTCTTCAGTCTGTACACAGAGCAGATCATAAGGAAAGCAGGACTAGAGTCAGAGGAAGGAATGAAAATAGATGGAGGATGGTTGATCATGTAAGATATGCAGATGATATCATATTACTGACAGAAAGCATCAATGAATCGAAGACCAAAGGAAACCACAGCCTTGAATTTTGAGGAGCTGCCAGGGATAGAACCTTTTGGAGGACTTTCATTCATAGTGTCACCTTAAGTCAGAGACAAGTTGACAGCATGTAACAAATATAAAAGTATAAAAAGACACACAGAAAAATGCACTCATAACCGAGCTTCTTAATAATAATGTAAAATACTACAGTGTCTCCATGTGCAATTATTAAATATTTTTTAAAAACATACATGTATATTATATGTTAGAAACCACCAATTTAGGCTCATACTCATGGACCCTAACATATACATTTTTATTATTACATTGCATTAATATCCCACCTTTCTTTCCCTTGCAAGGAACCCAAGGCAGCTTTCAAAATTCTCCTCCTCTCTGTTTTATCCTTACAATAATAACCCAGTGAAGTAGGTTAGGCTGACAAACAGTGACTGGTTCAACATTACCCAGCTGCTTTCATGGGTGAGTAGGGCGTAGAGCCCAGAGTTCCAGTACAGCACTTTTAGCCATTGCATTCCAATGCATAATCATACTTAAATGATACCAGGCTGGAAGGAACTATGAGATGCACAGTTTTTTTCTGAAAATTTTTATATACCAAAGGGTTAATCCAAATACTAATGAGATCATGTTAACAGAAACAAAGAAATGGATCCCTCTTTGTATGCTAGAGTACAACTGCACTTGTGTTTAATGGAGCCTTTGAAACCACAGTCAGTTTCTTAACTGATTCCACCCACCCCACCTCAGTTATTTAAATGAACTGGAGATAAATTGTTTCTTGGTTTTCAGTTAGGAAATATTTCCTTTTTTGGACTTATTTGCTAAGTTTGTTCCCTTTTAAGAGGTATGAATGCAAGAAAGGACCATGAATATTGTACAGGAAGGGCATGGATATTAGGCTTAAAGGAAAGTAGACATTTTATTACATTAAAAAGTTGGGAATCCCCTTGAGTTGGTGTCTCTATAAATCATACTTTGGGGAAAGCCATATTCTTCTTTGTGGGCTCTGTGTTTTACACAGACAAGTTATGTGCCTGCACAAATCAGTCATATGGAACATTCTAGAGCTGAACAGTTTCAGGTGGAGGTCCTACCCAGTTCCTTTGTGCACACCCTGTGCATCCTAGTTCCTTTTTATGTGCCACTGTGAGTAGGAGCATTTAGAACATTCTCCACCTCACAACCAACAAGTTCTCTTTTTCTCTCTTTTTCTTTTACTTTACCCCATGGAGGCACATGGCCTCTGTGTCTGTCTTCAAAAAGCATTCCTGCTGTAACAGATGGACACTCTGTCTACTCAGCCTCTGTGAGGCACACGGGATGCATACCTGTACCCACTGCCAGACCAGAAGAAACATATCATTCTGTGTTGAGGAACAGGTGCTCAAGGCAACAGATGGAGCTGCACTGAGCTGACCCCTGTGTATCAATGTGGCATTCATTTGACAGAAGCCAGCTTCGTATTCTGCATCCAACCATGAAAAGCACTTTAGGGCAATTGTGCCAGATATCAGGGGTGCCATAACCAACTTGTGCCTTAATAACAACTTGGCAATCACTTTGAATCAAAAACTTGAAACCGAGCCCTCATTCCCAGTGATTGAGACCAAACAAGTCAAGCCAACCAAGTCCTGAAATAAGTGGTTTGCTCAGCCTCGGGCTCCAGAATTGGGAAAAAATGACAGGAAGAACATTACTCAGAGGATAGAGTCAGAAAATGAAACTGAGCCTGCACCAGTTACAAAAAGCTATTCATACAGTTCTCCAAGTCTTGTGTGATTGCTAATAGCAATCATAAACAAACTAACTCCCATAGGAGTGCAACTCCCGGAGGGCAGTCCGGGGAATGTCTCTCACCAGAACAGTAACATCACCTCCCTTGAGACTTACTTTGTCAGAAGTCTAGATCCTGTGGATACTGACAAACTTCACTGGTCTTTTTGATCTCCTCAGGAATTTTTCTCCAACGTCACCATGATGTGCCATGGGAAATCCATGGGTGCATCTGTTTCCTCCTTGCTATTAAGAGGATCACTTACCACCAACCTGGGTACTACTGCCCACAAGCTGGATGTGAATGCAACAGCACCTGGTGTACAAAGGTGTACTGTCTCTGATCTGGAGGTAGAATATAGCCACCAAGACTTGTAGCCGTTGACAGTCTTTTCCTCCATGAACTTGCCCGATCCCTTTTGAAGCTGTCCGAATTGGTATTGGTGAACATCTCTGCATATTGTGAGAGTGATTTCCATACTTAAACTATGTGCCATGTGACTTCGTTTTATCTGTCCCACCAGTTAGCTACATTGAATTACCACTGGATAAATGACATTCTAGTATTATGAGAGAGGGAGAAAAATGTCTCTCTTCTATACCATGCATAATTCTTTGCACCTCTTTCTTGTCTCCCCTTAAAAATGTAAAGGTTTCCCCCTGACATTAAAGTCCAGTCAGGTCTGACTCTAGGGGGTAGTGCTCATCTCCATTTCCTAGCCGAGGGAGCCAGTGTTTGTCCATAGACAGTCTCCGTGGTCATGTGGCCGGCTTGACTAAACACCGAAGTGCACAGAACGCTGTTACCTGCCCACCGAAGTGGTACCTTTTTATCTACTTGCATTTGCATGCTTTCGAACTGCAAGGTTGGCAGGAGCTGGGACGTAGCAACAGGAACTCACCCTGTTGTGCAGATTCAAACAGGGACCTTTCGATCAACCAGCCCAGCAGCACAGCAGTTTAAACCACTGCGCCACCTGCAGTCTCTTGTCTCCCCATACCTGACTTTTTTTCTGAGCTAAGCAGTTGCAGTTATTGCCATGTTTCCTCATGGAGGAATTGTACCAGCCCCTTAATCATCTAAACTGCACTTTTCTGCACTTTTTCCAATTCTACAATATCCTTTCTTAGGTGTTTTGGCCAGGACTGTACACAGTATTCTAAGTTCAATTGTCTCATAGAGCTGTATGATATCAGCAGTTTTCTTTCGAATTCTTTCCTAAATTACCTCTCATGTTCTAAAAGAGGAAATAGCCACCATCTTAAGCAAGAGTGCAATGGGAAAAAAGCACCTCTGCTCATGTAACTACTGATTTCTTCTCCATGTATTTCACAGCCCCGAGAAGAACAGCAGTTGTCATCCTGTACTTAACTCTCAGTATGCAAATTGCTACATATGTCCAAAGGAATTCAGAATGTGCTTTTCCCCATTATTTTCCTTCTAATGAGGGAGATTGATTTGCCATAGTAAATCTTCAAGGAATCATCATATTTCCATACATGGATGACTGGATCTTTACAGTTTTGTTATACTACTGTGTCATGGTCAACACCACCGTTGTCCTGAGGCTTCCGAAACGTTTTGGCGCCTCCCATCAATGAAGAAAAATCCTGCCTTAGTCAGTCTCAAATATGACAGTTTATAGATGCACTTCCCAGTGTCACTCAAGCTTGTACCAATCTGTCTGCAGACAGAGTAGATGCTCTATGATGGATGCCTCACATGGGAGTGCAGGACCAGCTGCTGATGTTGAACAACCAACATTTAGTGCTTCCTCAGACTTGTGGCTTCTACTTTGACACACCCGTGCATGGGACCTTTACAGTTACAGTTCCCTTGGCTCTCACACCAGAAATAGACTTTTGGCCTTGATTTCTGCCTTTTCCTACATCTGTGAGATAGTCACTAAATGGTAGACAATCCCAACAAACCTATTATGAGGGCCCAGTTTCTAGATGATCTGCCCAGCCTGGACAGTCACCATAAATGCGTCTTTTCTCAGTTGGCATTCTCTCACAATCAGGATTGTGATTCCAGCAAGAGGAGTTCCTTGCAGCCCAGTCAACTCAAACTGCTGGCTGATGCACAAGCCTTCAGAGCACTTAAATTGCGTGTCATAAGAAGCAGTGACAAAATCACAACAGACAATCCCACAATGTTTACATAATCAAGCAGGAAGGAAAGAAGCCTCTTCCCCTCCTACAGCGCACTTCTAATTTCTGTGACTGCTGTGTATGTCACTTTATCCCCACTGCTATGCCCCTTGCAGGAACATCCAGTTTTCTGGCAGACTCACTCAGCAGGTCAGAGGCTGCTCCCCGCAGAAACTTTCCCTGACGATCATATCTAAACCCTTCAACATGTGGGGCATACCAATGATCAACCTCTTAGTTGTAGCTCTGAATGCATACTTGAAGGATAACTTCTCTGGGGCTTGTCAGCATAAGAACTGGTATTATTTATTTTAAGCATTTATATACCATTTGATTAGCATAATGCTCACAAAACCATTTACAAAATGTAATTAAAATATACAGCATGCAACAATTTAAAAAGTTTAAAACAAGTTTGTATTATAAGTTAATGGCATCATGCCAGTCCCGCATAATGGTACTTGTTTGTATTTGAGTATTAGCTCTTATTGCCTTTGCTAAGATTCAGTAGACAAGTGGAAATAAGTGGGGCAACAGTAGTCACTCTATTTCATGTGTCTATGTATTTGTGTAATCAAATCAGTGCCAGCCAAAGAGGCCTGGTAAATATGAGAAGTCAACAGGCTGAGGCAAGTCAATTCGCAGGGTGCTCAGCTTGGAAGAGGGCAAGCTTGCAAGGAGAGTGCAAGGGAGAGAAAGAAGCTTCAATAATTTGGGGTGAGGGGAATAGACCTCTAACAAAATGTGAAAATAAATAGTATACCAACAAGTCCTAAGGATAAGGGTATATTTAGTAGTCAGCTGGGCTAGGTGGGTAGTTTTGGTTGCTTGTTTCTCCCAGTAATGTGCAGCTTGCTTGAATAAGTTGGAGGCAACAGAGGAAGGGAGAGTAACAAGACTGCAGCCTCACAGGATGGTTTGGAGAAGAGATTTCTAGAGCTCTAGAGGCTTCTGGTGTTTCTTTTATCCTTACTCTCTGAGTTTAATGATTAAACTAATAAAAGCTTTTGTTCTAATAGATCCCAGATTTAGGAAACTTGTTTAAACATCATGATTGTCATTATATTTATTTATATCCTGCCTGTTTCAGAGGTTGGGGCTCAAGCTGGCTCACAACATTAGAATTCATACAGTTAAAGCATTCAAAATCTCAAAACTTTATTAAATAATTTTAAATATTAAAATTGAAAAAATACTCAGAAAGTGGACCCAGTATAAAGAGTAAAACTAATCCATTGCAAATTCACTGGCTTAAATGCATTCTGGAACAAAAAGGTTTTCACCTGTTTTTGGAAATTTAACTGGCGTGGTTCTAATCTAACCTCCCAAGAAAGGGAATTGCAGAGCTTTGGAGCAGCCTTCCTCATGTTCCTGGCAAGCATGCCTGTGAGGGTGGTGGGACCAAGAGAAGGGCCTCCACAGAAGATTCTGGAGCCTGTGCAGACTCATACAGGAGAATCTTTCAGATAGCCTGGACCTGACTGCTCTAAGGCTCACCAGCTTATGAAAGTCATCACCAACACTTTGAATTGTGCCTGGAAACAAGATTAGGAGCCAGTGAAGCTGGTTCAACAGAGCTGGTATATGCTGCCTGTCGGCAGTCCCAGTCATCAGCCTGGCTGACGGTTTTGAACACTCTTCAGAAGTAGCCCCACACAGAGCATGGTATGGTAATCCAAATGGCATGTAACTAAGGCATGTGCCACTATGGCCACATCAGACAACAGAATGTTATCTAGAGACAGAAAAAAATGCAGGCTAGAGACAGAAAAATGGTTAACATTCTGATTGCAGAATGGAGGATAGATGGGTAGGTAGGGGTAAGTTTGACATTATTATACCCATGAAATGCATTGCAGGCTAGAAACTTCCACGGCACAGCCCTGCTACTCCTTTTAGCAGGTGATGGAGCAGGCAGAAGGCAGTCTCTACAGTGATTGTCAGGTAGGCAGTAAAAGGAGTCAGTCACAAAAGTGATGATGTCTGCATATCTTGTATAATTTATTTAAAGCCAAAAACTCTGGATTGGCCTTAGACCTTTCTTTAAGCTTTTCTGTCTGAAGTTAGAATAGAGAAAGTTTATAAAAGCTGCTGAATGGTTCATCTTGGTCAGATTCCTTTCCTTCCTGGCACTGTTGATTTTTATAGGTTACCAAGAATTGTGTGGTAAATCCCAATTTATACAGAGCTTGGAGAGCTTTCTGTAAATATGCAGCAATTCAAGGGCTGTCTTAATGTTTTGGTGCATATGTCCTGGAAGGAGAGGAAGAGAATTCAAATTACCTTTGAATGCAAATAGTTAGTGATCGTGTTTTGCAAATGCCTTCATGTTATGTGGGAAGCAGGCAGAGCACATGATTATATCTTATGATCTAGTTGGGTACTCAAGCATGGGAATTAGTACTAAGTCAGCCACTGAGAGCTGCTATTAAAAACTCATGCATGTCCTCTTCCTCCTTCAGTGTCACAATACCACACACCCTCAAATGGAGGCACATATTGTATATTACATATTTGTAATATTACATATTTGTATTTTTGTATTTATTGGTAATTTATTATGTTCTATTGTATTTCAATGTATTTTATTGTGTTGTAAGCCGCCCCGAGGTTTCGGCAAGGGGCGGCATAGAAATGTTATAATAATAACATTAATAATAATAATAATAATAATAATAATAATAATAATAATAATAATGAAGCAGTAGCCAGGTAAGAACTGGTGGAGAATTAGCAAAGGTGTGATATGCTGCATCCTGATCATCCTGAATCCTTGATATTCTGCTTTGTGCATGTTTTATCAGAGTTCTTGCACATTCTCAAGCTGTTACATACAGTTATATGGATTCTTTTCTATGCAGTATTGCAAGCTAGAAATTTTGGGTAGTGAAGCTGCTGTGAAGGAGCTGTTAGAAACCATCCTTTGATCCTGAGGATTGTAATAACTGTTTGGCTGGTTAGGGGCAAGGTATTCAATTCCAGGTACTCTTAGATGGATCTGAGTATTTGAATCTTGGTTTGGTTTGGTTTCACTCACAGATTTGGCACACAAATTGACTTGGTCACCCAGATCATTGACATGTGCCAAGAGAAGAACAGAAGACTGTGATTCTGCTCACTTATATTTCAAGAAGGGGTATTGGGGGCTAGTGTTCATCCCAAGCCATTGACACTGGATTTCCACAGGGTCAGTATTTAGGGAATTTATCATCTATTTGAAATTCTTGAGTTAGATCATATGGTGGCTTGGAGTTGGGTGTTAGTATGCAGATAAGAGTCCACTCTATTTCTGCTTTACATTAGATTCAGGTGAGGCAGTGCAAGTACTGAATCATTTCTTGGAATCAGTAGTAGACTGGATGATAGCCAATAAACTGAAGCTCAGTCCTGACCATATGAAAGGTACTGTTGGTATGTAAATTGTCTTTTGAGGAACCAGCATCTAGAAGGGATTGCACTTTCCCAGAAGGATTTGCTCTTGCCATTTGCTCCAGCTTGGTGCTCCTGAGCATACTCAGTGCCTATTACCAACTGAGGCTATGAACCACCTGTAGAGAGAGAAGCTGGCCACAGTTACCCGCATCCTGGTGACGCCTAGATTAAGTTGTTGCATGGGGCTTCCCAGAACAAGCAGTATCTGAACTACTAACAGGAACGCCTCATTTAGAATAAAGCTTGCCAGTTTCACTCCCTTCTGGCCTATGTGGAAGCACAATTCATGTGCTCATGCTTAAAGTCTTAGACAATGGTGTGTGGATTTACTTGTTTATTTTTAATGAAGGTATGTGTAAGAATCTCTTAAGACAGAAACTTTAGAACTACACCAGCACATTTTCTATAACTTCCTTATGGTCTTGGAATGACCATATGGCTAGCTAACATCCATGCTTGCTTGTGAATGCAAGTAGCTGCCATTTTACATCCAGGAAGCTAAAAGTATTTGCTTAACAACAGCATGAGTGCCCAGCACTGATATAAGTTTATGCACTTATTTTTTCTTTCGGAGGGCTTTCAAACCTACCATCTGTTATCTTACCAAATAATATCTAAGTGATGTAGAGATCAAGTGCTGGTGGTACTCTGAATATCCTCAGGCAAAATAATGTGTGTTCTCAAACTAGGAATAATTTTGTTCAGTCTAAACCTGGGAGAACATAGAATAAGTCATGAGATGAACAGTAATTTCATGATGACTATCCTAAGCTTAGATAAATGAAAACTACAGAGTAAAGATGAATACCCTTTGTAACATTGCCAAAATAAAGTATTATTCTATTTTTAGTAGCTACTTATATTCCAAAGCAGGTTTCTTTATTTAAACAAAGCTTGGATAAGCCGGATTTTCCCCTACAGACATAACCCGCCCCCCCAAAAAGCTTAGACTGCTCCCCTCTTAAGGAAAATGCTACCTTGGGATTTACTTTGTAAATCTGTAAGGTTTGGAGCAAACTAATTTCACATGTTTCAGTAACATTAGAAACAAGAAAAGTTCTCGAGCTGAGTCGTGGTGACTAGGAGCTTTATACTTATCACTTAGCTGAGGCAGTGGACCTCAGATCTTTATATGTTATTGAATTTTGTTCAATTTGATATGCTGGAGGTTTAAACTATTGGCTTTAGAAGACAAGATGAGCATTTGCACTCAGCTGAAGGCAGGCTGACTACTGAAATACAGAAAGGAGCAGATTTCTTTCTGTATAAACGGATTTTTATATCTGTGCCATCCTTGCTTAATATATATTGAACTAGCAAGCCTAATTGCATGAATTTCATCTTTTCCTGAACTGTGCATGCATGAAAGACATATCACAGAACAAATGGAACGAGAGTAGGTGCCTGTGCCTTGGTTTTCCCTAACGTTTTTTTCCTACCATTCCGCACCAAGCAGATGCTTAAATGCACATGTGTAGTATGAAAGTGGGGACAAAGTGTGCACACATTTAAGCTCTGCCTTCCATGTTCCTATGGGCCTGGTTGCAATTGAGACCATTGTGTGTTGGCCTCAATAGTCAGAAGAGAATTTTGTGAGTGCATTTGGCTAAATGCACTTGTAGGGGTCTCATCACTGAAAACCGTGGCCTTTTGAAGTGTTCTGATCATGGGAGCGTTGTAAGTGCACTCATACCCAAAGCCCACTTCAGACCTTCATGCTCAGTTTACAAAATGTGCAGCTGGGAGGCACCCTCATTTCATCCCCACGTTAGATCTGTGTGTGTAGAGGCAAATGCTTGCAAAGGTCTTACATGTATATTCCTATGTGTTCTGTTCCTGAGCTGAACAGGACCAACTCCTAGGATTCATAATGTCCTACTTGGTGGTGTTCATCTTGTGTTCAAAATCTGTGTCCTTTAGTCATAGCTTTTGCCAAATGCAAACATTTACCAAATTTGACGTAAAAGATGTGTGCCTACAGAGTAAACTTTGAGGTAATTAGTGTATTTTAAGCTCACTAGAACCTCTGTTAGGATGGTGAGGCTTATTGGGAGAGGTTGATGCACCAGAATGCCCTTTTGATGGTTTTTTGAGATATTCTGGTCACCAATAGTTGGCAGTCCTTTCAAAGCCCTGTTAAGTCTCTGGGATGAGAAATTATTTTGGCAGTTGATGCAACCTGAACCCGAACCCTTTCTCTGTGGAGCTAAAGTAGTACCTTTGAGCAATTGATAGGTGATGAAATGGTAGGGATGCCTATCAGAGCTGGTGAGTAAAGCACTGATAGAAGAAGATTGATGATGAGCTGGCTCATACATAGGCTAGAGCAGAAATAGATTTGAATCTACTGTTAGATCTCTAGATGATTTGCAGTAGGTTGGGAAGGAATTCTCAGTGGTTTAACAATAGCAGCAACAAATTGATCCCTCTGGCTTAAATGATACTGTGGAAATACAGAAAGCTTGGGATAACTAAGAATGGATTTTGTGTGCAAATACACTGAGCTCCATTAAGTCTTTTGTTCAGAATTCTTCAAGTGTAAGTGCATTAGTCCAGTTTAAAATAAAAGGTCTCACAAGTCTGAAGTCTGCCTATTCTTGATCTAGAGAGTGCGGTATAACTTGCTTTATGGCAGAGATGATGACAGAGCAGTGTTAGTTTTTTTAAAAATCTACATTATGGCCTTTCAGTGGAGCTCTTCCAAATAGTTCATTTGATGGGGAGTTACATATTGGTTCTCATGGAGACAGAGGAAGAGCCATTTTGTGGCTGCTGTGACCAGCGTGCCAGACATTTAGAGGAAAAAGAGACAAGCCTCTATTCTGATTTAAATTCCACAGTTAGGGCAAAGTAAATAGATGTACCCTTGGCATCAGCCTTTGGATATGGGCGGGATGCTTGGACAATGGAGGCCTGTATGCTCACCCATTGCCCTTCCCAGCCAAAAGCTGCCAGAGGGGGGTTGATTGAATAGGTGGTGGGAATAGTAAAATCTTCCTTGCAGAGAAACTATGATTCCTGAAAATTTAAGAGAGAGTATGGCTGTTGCCTTGACCTTTCTACTCTAGTCTTATTCCTTATGTTTATTCAGATATGTATTCCTTGGCCTTTAGAATGACAAAGTGCGACCGGACAGAGAACATGTACTTGAAGGCAGATCCAATTCTGTAAATTTCTGGGAAGGAATTTGCTGTATGTTTTCCGTGTAAAATAGGTTAGGATGCTGAAGACACTGTACTCATAAGCTGGTGGTAAACTATGCAGAACTGCTGTTTTGCGGGTAATTGGCAAAGGTACAAGATGGATTACTAGGAGAGAAGGAATAGGACAGATTTAAAAGGAAAAGCCTCTTGTTTGCGAAATAGTAATTTCAGTTTTCCACCTGTCAGGCCTTTTCCTCATCAGGTAGAATTTCTGTCACAGTCTCCAAGACTGGTTGGGACCTTTAGAATTCCCTTTCTGCCTTTACTCACCATATTTGGCATAGTCATGATCTTTGTCATGGATCTAAGCTATTGTAATTTCAATTGCTTCAGTTGAAGTTTGCTCATTTCTAACTCCTCTCCTAGCAGCTTGATTGCCTACTGGACTGTGACAAGCCTGTAGGTGAGAGTCTTGAAACACATAGAGTGGTTTTTGGTGGAAGAGGCATTTAGAATTACAACCTGTAAAATGGTGCTCTGGGGATTGGAGGAGGAGAAAAATGTCCACTGAACAGATGCCAACTATCAGTTGAAATTCCTCTGAATGGCTTGGCAGAAGTACCACATTGGTTAACATACTGACTTATTCACTGGCAAATTGCAGTTTCAAATGTTCAACTTCCCTTTGATTAATCTTAAGTGGGGTACAGGCATCCTGGAACTCGGTGTGCTTTTGAACAAACTGCACAGCAGGGAAGGACTGAGGATGCTGGAAATCTGTTGCTTGTCTTTGTTCAAATTATTTTTCTTTCCACAATGTTATTAATCGTTGTTGTGACCTGATAACTCCTAATCCCAAGTTTTGCTTTTACCTGTACCTTACATGCATGTTTGTACACTTGTTAACTTCTGTATGCAATTAAAAATTCAGGATTATATTGTTTAACAGCTTTAGTAATATTTCCCCACCCCACCCCACCCCACCCCACACGCGCGCATGCACACGTACAACCACTAATGATGTGAAATCTGTCACAGTTGTACTGTAATAGCAATTGTTTTAATATACCATAGCAATGATTTTAATAAATCATAGGAATGAATATTACATGACCAAAGTTTTGTGAGGGTATGCAACATAGCCAAATGATTTGCTTAACTATTGGCTTTGAAAATTCAGTTACTTTGGTAGGTTTTTGAGAGATGAGGAGGCAAAAGTGAATTTTGATTGAATTCTTCCTGTGATTGCATGCATTTAGAACATGTTTTATTATTGGACAAATGATTCTTAACTGCAATATGCTTACAATCCCAATGTTGTTTCAGGTACCTTTTGTACTGTCACAACATTTTTAAAAATAAAAAGCAACCCTTTCAATGCACATTGACTATTTCTGTTCTTTCAGTTTTTGTGGACATAAACCTTAAGTTTTACATCAGAAAAGGTATTTAGTTGTTTCTGGTTTTTTACATTTTCTATACCATATTTTATTTGATCATCCCTCTCTTTCTGTCCCCCCCCCCACCTTTCTCTACACTTCTCTACTCTCATTTAAGCACCTTCAATTACAATTGTTTTTCTACCACTCTCTTCTGGAGGTGTGTTAAAAAGTTTGTGCATGCTGTAGGAATGCATTAAACTTAATGTCAGTTATAGCCACATGTGATCTTGCAAGACAATTTAACTTTTATGGATAACAGTGCTTGCAACTATAAAAGACTCACTTTAGAACGATCAATTATATTATTGAGATAATTGAATGGAAAGCTTATATTTAAATATATGGAATGGAATTGGAATCCTGTGTAAATAAAAGGTTGGGCAAGTCTGGAATAACATGGACAAGACTAAAGTAACAGAAACAAGGGAAGATAGAAGGTTTTTTTTCTTTAAAGTTAGCATAATTAATTCAGTTTTTGAATAGTAAATATGCTTGTTTGGAAACTGTATGATATGGAAGGTATCTACCTTTACTAAGATATGGTGATCCTTGTCACTTTTATTTGAATCTTTAAAAATCAACCAGTCAGAGTCTGTGCATGCTCACTTGTGGTGGGAAACTTTGCTACAACATGTGCTTTGGCTTCACCATTTTTGGTGGAACACTTCCCTTCTGCCTATGCTTGGTTGATCAATCTTTTGGACAACTTTTCAAGCTGTTCTTTTCCGGTTGGGTTCCAGTGTGTCATCTGTCTCCCTTTTCCTGTTTACTTTTTCAAATTAAAATAAAACCCAGCCCCAGGCACTGTATGCACTTTTTCATTTTGTTCTCACAGGTACAAATTGTTTACAAGCCAGTGGATCTCAGCCATGTAACATCGAAGTGTGGTTCCTTGGACAATATTCATCATAAACCAGGTGATGTTGATGACTATTATATGTGTTTCATTATTTTAAGCATAATTTTATTTTTATATTGTACTTCTGGAGGGCAGGCTCTGCATTTTTGTTTTCCAAACACTGAGATGGAAGATAGAAAAGTACAGCCTTCCTCATCTTGGTACCTTTCAGATATTGTGGATTTCCTGACCACTGGCCATGCTGGCTGGGGCTGATGGAAGTAGAAGTCCAAAACATTTAAAGGGTACCATGTTGTGGTAAGAAAATTTTGAGGTCATAATATATTTTCAAATCGTGTAGGACTTACATTATTCTGCTCAGTGAACTTGCAGAGTGTTCTGCTCTCTAGGAGTAGAATTTGTCATTTACATGTACATACCTAAAATCAAGAGAAAAACACCTGCTTGAGAGAAAGCAGCACACTAAGAGAAGGAAGCATGCTGCTTTCTTAGAGACCAGCACTGTCTGCATCTTTGGGTATCTATTAACCCTGTGCTTTTTTTCCCATAGGTGGGGGGCAGGTTGAAGTGAAATCTGAGAAACTGGACTTTAAAGATAAAGTGCAATCGAAAATTGGATCATTAGATAACATCACTCATACCCCTGGAGGAGGAAATAAAAAGGTAAAAGTTCTGCCTCTCACTATGCTCTGTGCATGAAGGAAAAGTCTTAACCAGGGTAGTAGCAGGCCAGAAATTGCATTTGGCCATCAAACATCTACATCTCTGTCAAGTTCATTCCTTTTTGGAACCTTATTTTTTACTTCCTTAGCCTCACCTGTCTCCACGTCTCAGCATGCATTTTCTGTAAACATCTCTAATGCTTACTGAAAACTACTGTGACTTTTGCCAGACTAGTAGTGAAGGAGTATTTGGTCAGCAGCTTTCCCAAATAAGAGAGCTGCCTCAGGAATTGACACAAAATAATAATAGCAGCAGCAACAGCTGCTGCAGATGACTGCTGCATCTTACTACTACATAATACCTGCAAAATAATATATTAGAGCTCTTATGACTTAACTTGTGTTCTTTATGTTCAGAAGCTTCCTCTCAGGTTTTGGCTGTTGACCAAGAGGAACAGTTTGTCTGGCCTAAAATACAGGCCTAAAAACCTTGACAACTGACAGTAACCAATAATGGATGGATGGATGGGTGCTAGTGGTGAGTGGGGAGCAAAGGCAACAATGGCGTTGTGTTCTCTCTTCCTTCATCTCTTTCCTGTTAGGGTTTTGAGAGAAGTGGGAAGGCCAGGCTGACTGTGCCTGATCCTGCGGCTCTTGGACAACCTCTCACCCTGCCTGACGGCATCAGAACCTCTCTCTTCAGCAGCATGGAGGAGTTGTTCTTGCTGGCACTCTTCCATTTTGCTTCTGCTGCCTTAATTGCAACAGCAGGTGGTGGACCCTTTTAATTTTTTCAAATCCCTTTTTTAGTTACTCCACATGCACCCCATGGCAGGTGCCACAACTCAAGCCAGGGTCAGATTCCACTTTACTTCCTTAGCCAGGTTCCTGGAGGGTTGTGCCAGCTACCCTCACTACATTGCCTTGGTCTTCAGGGCCAAGGCAGCCCCAGCCTACCTCAAGTCTGCCTTTTCCCATTGGTGGGGCTGAGCAGCAGTAGTCCACAAAGCTGCTTCTGCTTCCTTTCTCTCTAGTGGGAGGTGGCCATCTCTGATTCCCTGGGACTTGCTCCAGTCACCAAGGCTTCGAATGTCATTTACTGCTGGGAACCAGAGATGCTAAGTTACTGCTGCCTGCCCAACAGGCTTGATGAGTTGCACCATCTCCAGTGTGAGAAGGCACATGCTCCCATGTTGGAGGTTGGAAAAGCTGCAATATGTTTGGACTGCCATTGCACAAGAGTCCTAGAAGGATGAAATGGTTACTAACACGGTAGCGAGCACACCATGACCTCAGCCCAGCTAGAGTTGCTAAAATAGATTTGCTGCCTTGTCATGATGTACCTGTATCAGCTAAACTTTACAAGGAGAGCAGGTGGCCTGTCTGGCAAGTGTCTTGGGGATGACTCTTCCTCTCCCTGCACACAATCATAGATGCAAGGGGATCCAAAATGAAACAAAATTAAAGTAAAACAAAACAGTCCCTGAAAGTCCAAAAACAGTATAACTTATTGTTGCCAAACCCAGAAAGTTGGTAATACTATCTTTTATGCCACCAAGCCAGGGTCAGATTCCACAGACCTACTTCCTTCTTCCAACATGCTGGACTAGAAAGATGAGCTCTTAAAATAGTATACCTTGAAAACCCATCTTTCTGGGGAATCTGCACATGAGAGCAAGGGTTACTGGGTCAACTGAGAATCAGCAGGTAGTCCATTAATAACTAGGGCTATTTCTAGTCCAGACTGGAAGAGGGAGGAGTAAAGGTCCTCTCCCATCATCACTCAAAGCAGACTGTTCAGGCCTGCACCCTTTATTTGTAGGAGGGAATATATAGGGTACCACTCAAGGTTTCTATCATGGGCAGCTATGTTAGAAAGGTTCAAGGGTTTTCCTGAGTTTCTGCAGTACTCTGTCAGCCATCTTTTTTCCCTCAGCTTTTAAAAAAATGTTCTTGGATCAGAAGTGGTGCAATTCTTCATAGGCCAAGATTCCCAGAGAGATAGCCAAGAAGTTTTATTCTCTCGTTTCCAAAATCAGAACAAACGAACCTTTTCTGCATGTCCCAGTCACTGTTCTGACCTGCAAGGACCCAAGAACAGGGCAGAAATAAAATCAGAGACTCGGCGAGCT
Organism: Varanus komodoensis; assembly: GCF_004798865.1. Lineage (NCBI taxonomy): Eukaryota > Metazoa > Chordata > Lepidosauria > Squamata > Varanidae > Varanus > Varanus komodoensis. The sequence goes on from NW_025336088.1 coordinate 2,106,387, forward strand.
GAAAGGCACCATGGAGTTGTTTAGTCCAACAGCCTGGTCAATGCAGAATCTGCCAGAGGATTCCTGGGGTTGTCAGACTGATTCAGCTTGTGCCCGAGTCTTGAAGCTGAGACCTTGGCAATCTGGGCCACTGCCAACACCACCAACTTTGCCAGGGTTCATAACCTTCTATGAGGAATTCTGTGAGAAAATGAGCAATGCAGGAAAGGGCACAAGTTCCCTCGAGATACAGAGTTCACAGTGGATGCCCTGGAGCTGGCCATTCAGCAAGTCCTCTTGAGCATTCTGGTCTTCCCAAAGAAGTTTAGCCAAGATAGAGGCCAGGTTGGTTTCCACTGAAATCCAGAAATCACCTCTTTCTTCATGGAGTGTTGGATCACAAGCCTCTTGGTAATTTACCTAGGTTCTAATCACAAGACTGGACATACAAGAACATGTTTGTTCCAAAGCCAATGGAACTATACTTGTAATGCTAGTCAGACCTGTTTTCAGTTTCAGCCTGCTGGTGGATTGAACTGCCTCCAAGGAAAAGCATGGGCCTTGTGCTACGAGTTCCTTTAGCACTATGGTGTGTGTGACCTAAATCCTGAAGCATTCCACTGGGGGAACCCCACTCTGGTAGTGGCGATGGGAAATGCCCCCCTCCCTGCACACACACAGAAGGACTACTGCACTTCTTAAAGAGGAGTGCTTGACCGTTTTGTTTGTGAGCCTGTTGAATCACGGTGGAGAAGACTGTGCCATTGCAGGAGTATGAAATTATGAAATGGAAGTACAAGGGCTAGGCAAAGAATCCATGTAGGTATGCCAAATGCATCAAAACCTCTAGGATTGGACGTATGTTCTAACCATCTTCCTGTTCATTTTCTCTTTCCTGAAAGAATATGAGTGATGTCTAATAAGACTGTCAGTTGTTTAATACATTTCAGACCATATTCTGCCTGGTTGATGAAAAGTGGGAGACTCCAAGCAAGGGATTGTTTTTCTGGATCTCCATGTTGTCTTGCTGTTCGCACACAGAACATATCAGAAAATTATCAAGCTAGGAATACATGTGGGTTCTTCGTCGTGGCCTCTGTGCATCACACATATGGGTTCTGCGCCTGCGCAGTGCCTTTGGCCGGAAGATTAACAGCTAACGGTTTGGTGGGAAACTCCGCTCCCCCTCCCCCCAAGTAGTATATAAGGAGTGGAGTATCCGCCATTTTCCAGTCTTTGTGAATGCCATTCGTTGTGCCTCGTGCCGTTTTGCTCTTGCTTAGATCATGCCTTGTACCTTGTTCGAATCTTTTTCTCTTGTTCCTTCCAAGTTAGTATTCCCTTCTTAACGTATTACTCCAGTTATTCTCTTCGTTTTTTTCTCTCATTTTCTCGTTCCTATTAAAAAAAACCCAACAACAACAAAAATATTACCTATTCCAGCCTTACTGTCTTCTTTTCTTCTTTTTCCGCGATGGCTCAACGAGCGGTGTTCCGCAAGTGCGGAGAGTGTGGCCCTAGCATGCCCACTGCAGACCTGCACAACCTGTGCCTCCTCTGTTTGGGGGAGGGCCACAGGACGGACAAGTGTGTCCATTGTCTGGCCTTCTCGAAACAGGCCAGGAAGAACAGGGAGAACCGTTTATGGAAACTCCTGTGGGACCAGGCCCTCCTACAATCCGACCGGCTGGTGGCTAAGCCTGCTACAATCTCAGCCCCACCAGACCGCCGTTCGGCCTCTACTGAACCGCCGCAACGTCCGGTCCCTTCCTCTACTGCTCCGCCCTTACGCCCTTCAGGCGAAGGTGCTTCCGCCATTGGGAAGCGGCCTGTTTCTCCGCCCAGGAAACAGAAGGAAAAGAGGAAACACAGTGCTGAGAATCTGCCTGTGCACAAAAGGGCCGAGAAAGATAAGGCCGAGAAATCGGCAAAGAAACCAAAGAGGCCTGAGCATTCGAAACATCGACGCTTGGGTTCGACGACCTCTTTGGTACCGACTGCAGCCCTGGTACCGACACCGTCGGGTCCGACTATTCAAGCGGCGATGGGAGTCACCCCTCCAGCCTCCCCGCGTCGTATGGGATCGGAGCTACACCAAGATCCACCTCGCAGTTCGATCTCTGATGGCTAGATCCAAGACTCTCCACCGTGGGCTTGATCTCCAACTCCTATGCCACCTGTTGGGTTTGACCTGGGTACCGAATTGTCCCCACCAAGAGATCGGAGGAGCCGCTCTTTGGAACCCCACTCAGATGACTGGTACCATTCCCAGTACTCGTCTGCACCAAGATGGTCCGACTATCCATCCGTCGGATACCACCCGGCTGCGAGAGCTCGCTCCCCCACAACTGAACATCGGGACCCACCCCACTCTACGGCTTTGAGGGGCACTGGGCGTGCACCGTCTCGGGAAAGAGAGATCCCAGTCACCAGGGGGTTCCTCCTCCAGCTTCCTGCCTCCATATTGGTGCTGATGCTGCAGTCACTTCACAAGGTCCGGCATCACCAGAAGAGCCGCACATCACGTTTGCCAAACCGATGTCCAGGCTGGTGAAGTCGTTGGAGATTGAAGCGAGCCAACAACTGGAGCCTAGCACTGACCGTTTCTATGATGTCTTGCGGGGAGAACAATCGACCTCCATAGCTTTGCCACTTATTATGACCCTCCGACAAGCGATGACCCAACAGTGGGACCTTCCGGCGCAGTCTCAACCGACCTCTAGAAAATATGAGGCGATGTATCGAGTCCGTGAAGGGGACATCCCGTTCCTCCTCCGCCACCCCAAGCCAAATTCAGTGGTGGTAGAATCGTCTCAGGGTCGGGAGGTACGGGGTCATACATCACCCCGGGACAAAGAGGGAAGAAAGATCGACTCCCTTGCGTGCCGGGTCTATGCGGCTTCGGGTCTGGGCCTAAGAATTTCTAACTTTGAAGCGACCCTGGCGCGTTATCAATACTTTATAATGCAGCGCCTGGACAACATCATCGCCACCCTCCCTGATAATCAAGGCGACTTAGCGAGGGTGTTCGTAAAGGAGGCAATGCAGGTCGCCATGCAACAACTATCCACCACCAGACACCATGTGGCTACAGAGTCGAGGGCTCTCGTTGGTGCCATCTCTCTTCGGAGACACGCATGGTTGCGTAACTGCAACTTTCCTGAGGAGATGAAAAGGAGGATTGAGGAGATGCCCTTTGATGGATCCGGCCTCTTCAACGCTAGAACCGATCACAAGTTGAAGAGGATCCACAAGTCGAGGATGACTGCCCGATGCATGGAACTACAACCACCCCCTCGACGTAAGTGGTTGTGGACTCGGCCTCAGTACAGGCAGCAATATCCACCCCGCCAACAGCCACAGCATCGCCAGCAGTGCCGCAAGCAACTGCCTCAGCGTTTCCAGCAAGGCCGCCACCACTTCGATGGAGATAAATGCCAGCGCTGATGGGACGGGTGAACCTTTCCTCCCCTTCCAACCCCACCCTCCCCCCTCTCATTTGGGGACCGGCTGAAAAGCCAACTCCCCGTTTGGGAGTCCATTACATCTGATGGGTGGGTGTTATCCAGCATCCAGCACGGATACAGAATTGAATTCAACGTTGTTCCATCATCGAGTCCTATCCGGTTTACGCCATGCTCCCCGGTATTGTTAGATGAAATTTACCAACTCCTGTCTAAAGGAGCTGTTCATTGCTTATCTTCATTGGAAGGACTCCACGGATTCTATTCTAGATATTTTACGGTTCCGAAACGAGATGGAGGGCTTCGGCCGATGTTGGACTTGAGAGCTCTCAATAAATTTATAACACCAAAGAAGTTTCGGATGACCACACTTCAAAATATCCTCCTGTTGCTGGGGAGAAGGTATTGGTTCGCCTCGCTGGACTTGAAGGATGCCTATTTTCATATTTCGATACATCCACGGCATAGGCACTTCCTCCGTTTTGTGGTAGCTCTGAAATCTGCGAATTCAAGGTGCTGCCATTTGGACTGGCCACCGCACCGAGGGTCTTCATGAAGTGTATGGCTCCCGTCTGCGCATACCTTCGACTATGTGGAATTCAGATATACCCATACCTCGATGATTGGCTGTTGGTTTCCCAGACTAGGGAAGGACTTAGCTCCGCTGTAAATATGACCTATGACTTATTGCAAGACCTTGGACTCTGCATTAATCGTCAGAAATCCTCTCTTCTCCCTACACAGATGATCAACTTTATTGGAGCCCAACTGGATTCTGCAGTGGCGAAGGCCTTCCTCCCTCAAGACAGACAACGTGCTATCGCTCGACACATTCTCCAAATTCAACAAGAAGGAATTGTCCCGGCCCGGTCAGTTCAAAGACTGTTGGGACATATGGCAGCGTCCATCGCCATAGTCCCACATGCCAAACTCCAGCTGCACCCCCTCCAATTGTCCTTCAGCGGGAGGTTTTGACCACAAAGGGATCCGCCTACGAAGCAGATTCAACTCCCATCCTCCGTTCTTCAGTCTCTGCTATGGTGGACAGAGTCAAGCAACCTGAATATCGGAGTCCCGTTTCGGCCTTGGTATCCGACAGTGAATCTCGGTACCAACGCATCCCTTCTGGGATGGGGAGCCCTGTGCTCCGGTCTACGCATCCAGGGGGTTTGGAACTATCAGGACTCCAGGAACCATATCAACTTCCTGGAACTTCTCGCCATGTTCAAAGCACTACAGTCATTCGAGGATGTGCTTCACCGTCAGGTTGTCCAGGTAACCTGGACAACATAGCCAGTTTTTTACTTAAACAAGGGGGGGACAAGGTCCCCGAAATTAGCCCATTTGTCGATGCAAATCTGGGAGTGGTGCATACCGAGAGGCATCACTCTTACTGCAGTACATCTCGCGGGCATGGACAATGTGGAAGCACATCTCTTGAGCAGACACATGTCACGGTCACACGAATGGGAGCTGGACCGTCAGATTTGGGACAGGCTATTCCAGCGATGGGGCCTCCCAGATATAGACCTGTTCGCCACCCGACAAAACAGGGTGTGTGAGAATTTTTGTTCGAGAGTGGGAATCGGGCAGGGGTCATCCAGGGATGCCTTCATGATTCCCTGGAGCGATAGGACCTTTTACTCTTTCACCCCGATTCCCATCATCATGAGAGTACTAGCAAAGGTGATTCATGACGGGGCCACAGGGCTACTGATAACTCCTTGGTTGCCACGCCAGCCATGGTTCTCGACACTTCTTCATATTTCTCGGGAGGAATACCTTCAACTTCCTCCCGTCCCTTATCTTATAACTCAGCGGGAGGGCTCGATCCGACACCTGGACCTACCGTCGCTGAAACTGACCACCTGGCGAATTCAATGACATTGCACGCCGGCACGGTACCAATCCCATCTGCACTCCTTCCTCATTCCGTTCCTACCACCGACACACAGGTCCATGCTGTGAATTCACCTACTGCCTCTGCCTCATCAGATCCAGTGAATATGCTGTCGGATTCGCAAGCTTTACATCTCGATATACAATATATTCTCGACTCTGCATTAAGACCATCCACTTGAAAATCGTATGTGGCGAAGTGGCGTAGATTCTCTAGTTTTGCTGACTCTCATTCGTTTTCAGCGCCCTCCGCATCCATAGATCAGATCCTCTTGTTCTTCGAGCTTCACCGTTCTGGTCTTAAGCCTTCCTCCATAAAAGTGTATATGGCGGCAATCTCCTATTACCGCGGGACTGTGCAGGGGTTTTCCATTTTCTCTCAGCCACTGATTAAGAGATTTCTCAAAGGACTTTGCAATCTCCATCCAACGATTAGGCCATTTATGCCCACTTGGAGTCTCTCGGGTACTACAGGCACTAACATGGCCTCCTTTTGAGCCCCTGGCAACAATTGATCTACGTCTTGTCTCTTGGAAAACTGCCTTCCTTATAGCAGTTACTTCAGCCCGTAGATCAAGTGAACTCTGTGCCCTCAGAGTAGATCCTCCATTTTTGAATTTTCACAAGGAGAAGGTAGTGTTAAGAATAGATCCATCTTTTCTCCCAAAGGTGGCTACCTCTTTCCACATGGATCAGGAAATTACCTTGCCTGCATTTTTTCCGGCTCCTTCGAATCCAGTCGAGAGGTCTCTGCATACGCTAGATGTTCGTCATTGCCTAGCTTTTTACAGATCAAGGACTGAGTCTTTTTGTCACTCTAATAGACCCTTCATTAAATATTTGGAACAAAACTGAGGCTTCCCAGTTACTCCTCAGAGACTATCTAAATGGATAGTTAACACTATTACTCTGTCTTATCAGTTAGCCAAGATAGACTTACCAACAACTCCAAGGGGTCACTCCACTAGGGCTGTAGCTGCCTCTTCAACCTTCGCGTCAGGAGTCCCGATTGAGGATGTCTGCAGAGCTGCCACCTGGGCTACTCCATGTACTTGTGCGAGACATTATAGATTGGATGTTCGTGCTAGACAGGACTGTTCTTTCGGCAGAGCCGTTCTTTCATCTATTCTTCTTTGATGACACCTCCCTCCGCCATTTCAGGTAAGCTTGTTATTCTACCCATATGTGTGATGCACAGAGGCCACGACGAAGAAGAGCAGGTTGCTTACCTGTAACTGATGTTCTTCGAGTGGCCATCTGTGCAGTCACACAATCCACCCACCGTCCCTGCTTGGTGTCATGGGTGGTCCGATTTTTTTCGGTACTGAGCTATTTTTTCTCTGTTTGTTGTACCACTGAGAGGTTTTGTTTTATTCCATATCGACAAAAATTTTCCTGTTATTCTAGGGTTTTTTTACAACTTTTTGTTAGGGAGCGAATGTCGGGTCTGTCAAAGACTGGAAAATGGTGGACACTCAGCTCCTTATGAAGGAAGTGCAGACAGTGAGGGATGCAAAAATGGATTTTGGAGAGCACATCACTAACATCAAGAATTAAAGAATTCTTTAAAAACAGGAGAAGCAAGGAACTAGGCAGGGAGTCAAGCAAACCACTGGATGACAATGGAGCAAAAGGAGTACTAGAGGAGGAGAAGGCGGTTGCAGAGAATGCAGACAAGTTTTTTGTCTGCCTTCACTGTGAAAATTGTACAGCAGGTACCTGTGACTGAACTGATAATTTCAGGAAGGACTCTGCAAATGGTGGTAATAAGTCATGGTATCCATTCTAGAGTTCCTGAAGAGAATCTTGCTGATTGAAAAAATGTGACAGCCTTTCCAGCAGAGAACTGAACAGTGGCAATAATGGGATCAAATAGATGACCTGGTCTTTTGAATGCCTCCGTCATACCATACCTGAATGAGCCCTCATGCTGCATTTCACAGTGCGGGACTGTAAGCAGTGAGTCTCATAAGGATTTCATTGGGACAGGTGCCTTTTAACTTCTTGACAAAAGCTGCCACATATGTTGATGACACCAAATTATTCAGGGTGGATAAAACAAAAGGGCTTTAAAAGACCCTTGCCAGATTGCAAGAATGGGCATTAAAATGGCAAATGCTGTTCCAGGTAAACTTTGGTGGGATCTGAGCTGGTGGCTACTGAACAAAAAAGAAATCTTGGGCTTATGATGGACAGGTGGTTGAAAGTTTTTTTTAAAGAAAATCCCATATTCTGCATGATTAGGAAAGGAAATTAAAATAAAGTACAAATATTATACAGCCATTATACAAATGTGTGGTTTGTCCAGAATATTGTGCACACTTCTGGTTACTGTGCTTCTAAAGGATATTATAGAATTGGGAGTTGCAAAGAAAAGAGCAACCAGAATAATCAGTGGGCTAAAGCAACACATTAGTGAGAAAAGGTTACAAAGTTTGTGCTTGTTTAGCTTAGGAAGAAAGGTAAGTAAGGAGACAGGATAGAGGTGTCCAAGATGTGGAGAAAATAGGTAACAATATTTCCTTCTTCTGTAATACTGCAACTCAGAGTCATCCCATGGAGCTGAATTGTGTGAGATTCCAGGACCACTAAAAGGAAGTACTTTTTCACACAGTGCTTACTAAAATTATGGAATTTGCTACTGTAAGATACAGTGATGGCCACCAACATGGATGGTCTTAAAAAGCAATTAGACTGATTAGTGGAGGATAAAGCTGTCAGTGACTACTAGATATGATGGCTATATATTCCTCCAGTATTGGAGGCAGGTTGCCTCTGAATACTTTTTGCTGGGGAACATAAATGGGACTGTGTTCTTCCAATTGTGTGCTTCTGGGTTTTCTTGTGGGCCTCTCATTGGCTGTCATTTGAACAGAACGTTGGACTCGATAGGCCTTGGTCTGACCCAGCACGGCTCTTACATCTTGCATGTCTTGTGGAGGTCCCTGGCTTACTGCATTCAGGACTAAGCCAGAGCCTTTGCTTTGGGATACAGGCTTCAACTCTTGATAGAGTTTTGGAACAAGTTTTCCTTGCTCGCTGTCCCCATGCCAAGTGTTTCCTTCAGGAGCCTGACCTGCACCATACTTTCCCAGTACATAAGTTTCTATTTTGGAAGTTGTTCTTAACAACATACCTGTAACACAAGCCTGGGGAACCTCTAGTCCTCCAGATGTACTTGGACTACAACTCTCTCATATCTTCCTTCGAATGTGCTGACTGGGGCTTATGGAAATTCTAGTCTGGAGGGCTGCATGAGTCTGCCTGGTCTTTGCCATCAACATTTGCGAAGACCCGTAAGAATCATTTCTCTCGGATGCAGGCTTGTGGCAGGTGCTGTGCTCATTTTCTACATGAGAAGCCTGACTGTTCCTTTCCACCTAGAATGTGAAGCAGCTGTGTACATCCCTTTTTCTGCCTGCTGTCCTGCTACAAAATGAGAAAGAGAAATTGGGCATGGATGTGATGCTCCCTTTTGTTTAGTCATTTGGACAGTGGGCAACCCCACCAGGGTGGACAAGGCAAGCGTGTGCATGTATAGGTCGTGTTTGCCTAGGGTCTTTTGCAGAACCCCCTGCGCATCCTTCCTCCTGTTTTTCATGTCCGCAACTTTTGGTACTTCCTGTTTTCCCCCAATGGAGTCTCCCTGTTCGTAGACTGTATGCTACTTAGTTTTTTTTTTCATCAGGCCAATTGCTGTCTTCCAAGGTATGAGAGGGAAAATCTCTGGTTGGCCTTGCTCTGGAGACACAGTTTATTTTTCCAGTCTACTGCCCTAATAATTAATTAAAGGGATTTTCATGGTAAGTCCAGCTTCTCTTTTAATTGCACAGGTGTGCAAGAAGCACATAAACAGATTTTTAAGAGCAGAGTGTCTGAAGTGTGAGCCAGGGCAGCAAGTAGAGTGGAGGTGAGCATATTTGTTGGTTTGCAACACAAAGGAAGAGGAAAGCAGACTGGCCCTTGTGGAGAGAGAAGTCAGTCAGCAGCTACTGGTTCTAGGTGCGTCTGTTTTTGACCAAAGAGACACAGAAACTGTGCTGCAGATGAGCAATCTGGTTCCCTTCAGATGCTGTGGACCACAAGTTGCATTAGTGCCAGACAGCATGGCCAATGGCAAGGAATGATGGGAGTTGTAGTTCAAAACATCTGGATGACATGGGCTTATCTATAGCTGCTCTAATGTTTCAAAAGGGGCAGGGTGAGTTATATTGGTTGGCTTCACTGGATACCAAAACAATGCCTGATGTGGTCTGTATATAATGACTACAAATACTCTTGGAAGTCCACAGTGAAACAGAGGCTGTGATAATCCCACACAGGTCAATGTACAGAGCTGGTTCCTTCCTGGTGAAGTCAATGAAAGGTGGTTAGAAGTTGAGTGTTCACCTACCTTTCTTTGGACCAGACTTGCTTTCTGTGGATCTGACCTCACAAAGTCTTTAACTCTTCTTGTTCCAGAGTAGGGTTGCCAGCTTTCCAACTGTATGTGTACCTTCCATAACAGCTTGATGTGTTAGCAGATTATGGTAATACTCACTGCCTTCATGCAGTGAACAGCTTTAATTGCTGGCTTCCCTATCACGCTGTTGCTAAAAGCTCAAGAACAGTCTGGACTTGGGTGTTTTTCTCATTGGTTAGTAACCAGATTCAGACAGAGCCTTGAGCCCAAGTGGCAGGGGGTGCAGCATAAGTTTGGAAACACCATTTTGGGAGTGATGCAGGACTAGAACTAATTCTGTTTCTTTGTTTGTATTTGCCTCATCTGTTGTGCCTGTCTCGGGGAGGGAGGCTCTTCTCACGTGCATTTCAGCCTTTCTTCTCAGATACATCTCATTTTAAGAAACTTGTAAAACTTTCTAGTTCTCATTGGCTCCTTCCAGTGAGTGCACTGGCTTCTGATGGGAGAACTTCTCTGCTTCCTTATCCTTCTCTCACTGCCATTCACACAACTTCTGGTCTTGACCACCCTCAGCTTCTTCTCACTGTTTCTCTCTCCTTTCCGCATTTTCTGGACCACAGTTGAACTATTGTTCATTTTTAATGTACACTGTCCAGAGAGCCCTAGATGGGGCTATAGGTAGTGGTATATAAACATGATAATTAACTGTTTCAGGGTATCTGAGGAGGAAAGTCTTGCAGGAACTCTGAGCAGAACTGAACTTAAGTATCACTTTAGATTCATGCAGATAGCTGCATGTGCAGGAGTGAAGAGGGATCAGTGCCTGGTAGTTGCATGAGAAAATCAGACTAGAATTAAGGGGGAAGTCAGGGGAATCCATGGGGGTAATGAATTGTCTCCCCTGTACCCCACTGGTGGTGGTGGTGGTGATGGGAATTGCTTTTAGTAGGAGAAGTGTGAACTTTGGAGCATTTTCTGTGTTGTATTAGGCTTCTACTTTTTGAGTTAGGGAACACTGTGATTGTGCTTCCAGAAAGTGAGGGAATCTAGAAAGAATCCTGTTGTGCAATAAGAAAAAATATATCATGTCCACTGTTTTTATGATTTATTTTAATTATTATTTGTAGAGAAAGAGGATTCTAGACATTGGGGCAAAGCTATAGAGAGGTTAAAGGATATGGCAGTAGCTTACATTATTTAGAATAGTGGCTCACAAGTTGCATTAATTTCACTGATTCTGCTGTAAGTGCAGTGGAGTTTGAAACCAGCCATCCCTTCTTGCCTCTGAACATGGTAGGGTTCCCTTACAGAGGGAGTGCAGTTATTTGAACAGCTTGCTAGGTGGGGGACAGAGGTGTGCCCACTACCACAGGGTGGAGGCAAGACACAGATCTTTTCGATGTTTACTTCTGAAAGATGCTGCTGCTACTATTAAACATGCAATGGGATCCTTACAGAACCCTCAGACTTTCAATATGGGCTAGACAGATATTTTTGAGCATGCAGGTTTTCAGACTAATTGTAGGTATAACTGCAGGCTGATAGCTTCTGCAGAGACCCAGCAAGGAGGGCTGGCCAAAGGGATTCTTCAGCTATCCTCTGAATGGGGTGTAGAATGGCTTCCGGTGCTGCCGGTCAACACAGTGCCAGATAACCCTTATTCCCTAGCTGCTGACTTTCCCATCACTAGTTCCTGTGGCTTTTTTCACACACTACAGTTGTACTTCTGATACTCTGTCCTCCTCCAACTCATGTGTCCCTCCCTCCCCATTGAAGAGTTTTTGTTTCGTGTCATCTTATTTGACGATGCTATTTTGCATCCCACTGACCTTCTCCACCCACATGCAGAAAGAGAAGGGCAAGGAAGACTCGAACGGTGCTCAAAACTGCCCCAATAAGACTGGGCTTCGTTCCCCCATCACAGAGCCCTCCATCCCTGAGGAGAGCCCACTCCCCGACTTACACCCATGTGATGCCAGTAAGTAGTTGCCTGTTGTCATGACCTTTCTGAGAGCAATGAGAGCGCTAGTTACCGAAAGTTTAATGGGTGTATTGGGGAGTGGGGGAAGGCGGCATATTAGCTGAGTCTGTTATGTTGGATAAAAAGTTGATGTTCTACACTAACAGTTTTAAAACCCATGCCTTTTAAATCTTGTGGACTAACAGGTTGATGGGAGCTTCCCAGTCTCTCAGTTTCTTCTCTCAGCTTTGTGATTTAACTCACTAGTGCCTGTTGAGGATCTTTGATGGGGCACAGGTTTGTGGTAGGTCTGCCTAGCCTCGCAGGAGACCAGGCTTCTGTTTTAAAATAACCTTGCCCAACCTGATGCCCTCCAGATGATTCAGACTACAGTTCCCATCATCCCTGACCACACTGGTCATGCTGGATGGGGCTGATGGAGGTTGCTGACCCAAATATCTGGAAGATGTCAGGTTGGGGAAGACTACCTTAAAACAAACATCGAACTTGGACAGGCTTACTTGTCCTGCTGGTGGTATTCTAATGGTGGGAGAAAGTGCTTCTGTAAGAAGTCAACCATTTTGCACAAGAGCATATGTTTCATCTGGTCAAATAACCCATTTGCTTTACATAGACTTAATACAGTAGTTTTATGGCATCAAGGACTTCCAGATGAGAGAAACATGTACATCAGGACTTTTGCAGTGACATTGGATCATATATTAAAACTTGAGAGCCTTGTTTTTCCCATTCTGGACATATATCAGAGCATTTGGCAGAACTGCAGGATTGGGGAGAAGAGGAACTGTGGCTGAGCGAGCCACTTGCCATTCCAACCAAGCTCACTAAGGTGGTCGGTGGGGAAAATGTGTCAACTTCCTCACAGTTTCTCCTACATTGCTCTTCTGCCCTCACCTACCACCTTGTCTCATTCCAGATTGAAAGCCACAAGTTGACTTTTCGTGAGAACGCCAAAGCCAAGACTGACCATGGAGCTGAAATTGTCTACAAATCACCTACTATTTCTGGAGATACCTCTCCACGTCGCCTTAGCAACGTCTCCTCTACTGGAAGCATCAACATGGTGGACTCCCCACAACTTGCCACACTGGCTGATGAAGTGTCTGCTTCCTTGGCCAAGCAGGGCTTGTGATTGTGTTTAAGTAGGTGGAGAGAATAAGAAGAGACAAATCCACTCTGGCCTTTCTTCCTGTTTTCCTTTTTACATCTGCATCCCCCACCATTCCTTATTTTTTTCTATTAATGGGATAACTGTTTTAACCTATACCCCTATTCCCATTTAATCATTTATCCCTGGTCTCAGGGTTTCAGAATTGTTGACAACTCAGAAAAAAAAATCCTACTATCTTTCCAATTATCTCAGTCTCCTGAACAAAATGTAATTGCTTGCCAGGTAAAATTAGAGTGCTTTGGATGGGGCATTTACACTATCTTGGGAAAGAAGGGTGGTATCTGCTTCTTTACACATGCATTAGCTAGCCAAGGTTGTCTTCATGGCGCTGGAAAAGAACCTTCTACATTGATAATTTAGCAATCCTCCTAAACAGCCCCTGGTGTTTTCCTGCTATGTTATAGGCATTTGTGTTAGTGTTGGGCGAGAGCAGATTTCAAACATAAAGCCGAACTCAGCAGTTTCAGTGTGAAATGTCAACTGTCAGGAGACCTGGAAGAATGATTCCTCTCTATTTTACCTCTCCCAAGGGAAAGCTTTTCATGCTGGAAAGGATGAAAAAGTTCAGTTACTATATGCACACAGTTTTCTTTACTTTTATCTTGGATATTTTCCTAAATGGAGGTTAGCTAGAGCCATATCACTATGTTATTCATGTACTGGAAAAACACTGGGCCTAGCTGCATTTAAATGCTGCCTGCTCACTTTGCAAATATGTTTAAATGATACATTTTGAGGGGCCTGGTTACACCTTGCATGTTTGATGATCCATTGAAATCAGTGAAATTTAAGATACTTGACAAATTCTGGATTTGACCAGTTGTTTTTAATTTTTCATGCCAGTAACTATTGCCATCTATCTTTCTTCTGCTTTCTCTACTACAATTTCTGTTTGCACCTGTCTTAAAATTTCCTTAGCAATATAGGAAATTGGCAGTCTCACAGCACTCAAGTGGCAGGTTTAGAAAAAAAAGGTTGATAGGTAGCGAATTTGCTCCTTGTGTTCTTTCCAATAGGCCTGGCTGTTTCTCTTAGTTTCCATGGAAAGATTGCAGGCATATCTGCAGCGATTTGCAAAGTTAAGGGTTTAGGAGTTTTTCTTTTTTAATTTTTAAAGTGCAGTGCCCTTGTTTAAGAGATGGGCAAGTGTCATGTGGGAATGGTATTCCCCTGGAAGAACATAGAATTAGCAAAATTGTGCATTGTTCTGATGCCCTGTCATAGCATCATGTTTGTCAGGCAATGCCTGCATATAGAAAAGAAGTATAATAGAGCAAACGCCACAGACAGGTTTCATTTCTCTTCAGATACAATGATTTCCAGTCAAGGTTGGTGTGTATATTATTCATTTAGGTTTGAATGTGTACATTACTGATGCAGGCATCTGTGTTTAAAAGATAACATACATCTCAGTGCAGTAAGCAGCGGCTTAAATGTTGTTTGGTTCACTGTTTCAGAAACTTGAAGGGAGGACAAAAAATAACACATTGTGCAAAATTGCTCAGTATTCTAAGCACAAGTTACATCCTCGACGAGCTCTCCTGCTACTGGAGCACTCTAGTCCAGCTAAATTTGTAGGGGTTACTTATATAATGCATGCCCTCTTTGCAAACATGTTTTCATCACTGCTGTGTGGAGTTTTCAGTTTGAGCTGTAGCTGCGTGTCATTCCTTGTGCTTTGGGAAGAGGCGCTGTTCCTCAGTTGGCCCAGCCCATGGAGGCACAGTATGTGGCGTTCCTGCCAGGTGCCACCCTCCTTGCCTCCATGCAGTGCAAACAAGCATTGTCCCCAGCTGCCATCATGCTTCCACATTGTCCTCATTCATGCTCAGTTTCCATCCCCAGCCACATTTCATTTAGATGAGCAGTCAACAAGCTATCAAGCCAGGAAAGGGCATCTTCTTACTTAATCTCACACATTTCCATGAATACCATGTATATAGAAAGGCAGCCCATTTATTGTTAGTAGGAGTTGTGAATAATAGAGTCTGCAGTAAGTTATTCTCTCCTTGTATATAGGCTGAGTTGTCAGGTGAGAGGGATAAAGTTGCTTTAACTACAACAGACACAAAAACCCACAAGCTTTTCCAAATATACATGCATGGCTTTTGAAAGCAAGTTAACCACTAAGTGTGTGTAGGAATGGGAGACTGGTCCTTAGGGCTGGGCAGGGTAAGGAAATATGTTGTGTCTGTTACAGTGTGGTGTTTAATATGTAGTAGGTCATTTATGGCCTGAGTTGGATGAACTGTCTGGCTGTGGGAATGGCATGCAGGTGCTCTAGTCCCCTTTTGTCATGGAACAGATGGTTCCACAGCAGTTGGAGATCGCAGTATGCAGACTATCAGACAAAGGTGCTCACGATGATCAGAGGCTTCTATTCCACCTGCTGCTTTACTCCTTGGTTCCTGGGATGCTGTTGCACCCAACACGTGAATCAATGCCTTTATACTATAGTTCAAGAGAATTTGTGCAGGCTCCTCTTTCCAGCCAACTCCCCTCTAAAAGGAGGCTTCATAGCCATAGTTCTGGAAAAATCCATCTACTCAAAAGCACCTGCTCAAGACTGTCACTGCAAAACATAACCTTATACCCTTGCACAAATGGCTTAGTATTTCTGCCCGTTTAGATCTCAAATACAATCGGTGAGGCAGCCCAGCAGTAAAAGAAATAGGCCAACTTTTTAGCACGTTCTAGCTTCTGATGCTTATGCAGCAAAAGCATAGTTAAAGCATCTGCCTGTTTCTTAGTCAGTGTGTCACGACTAGCACTATCCCGTTTACCTTGTGATATTCTTCAAATCTGTCCCATTTGCAAGGGACAAAAAACATAGCAGGAAAATAACAAAATACACTTGTTTCCATTCAGACTTTTACAATGATACAAAATGTAATGCTTTGTCCATCAATGGCACATAGTAATCTTTTCCTTTGTTTGAAAAAAGTTGTTGCATATTGGAAGTCAGCTGCTAAAACCAGGTCAACTGAGGATGGGGAAATGGTTATTGCTCCTAGTTAAGGTATGCAGAACATCTGCTAGGGCAAAAGGAAGTTGACTGGGAATTGTGGGCTAAGGTAAGAGGAGTGGACTTGCAGTTAAAGACAAACAAATGGCTTAGCATGGTACTTTTGTTATTTCATTCCAAGGCAGCATCCTGGTGGAGGTGATCTGCCCATCAAGGCAGCCTTCAGTAATCTCTAATTATTGTATGGTACTGTGTTTGGAACAAAGCTTGTGCTTATTTATGTATTTATGTCATTTATACACATTTTATCTCAAAACAAACTGGGAACACCTTCCACTGAGAACTTGCATCCATCCATATTTCTATTTGCATTTGAGGCTACAGATTGGACGGGAAAAAGTCTTACTTTCAGTTTTTTCATTATGTTGAAGCTAGAGTTTATTATAATTTGCTTTAAAAGATCATCTCCCCCCCACCCCTGAATTCTTTTCCCACATATTAAGAGCCCTGGTCTCTGTCTACTTCATTCCTCCTATTTGCCCCCCCCCCAACCCGTGTTCAGACATAAGGCACGTTAAATATTCTGAATAATTCCTCTCCCCCGTTTTCCCCTGAATCATAGGTCCTGATTCCCAGTCAGCATTTTGATTGTTTTTATGGCTCATTTTAGGAGACACAGACATCAAGTTTGCAGCTGGTTACACCCATGATGGTTTTAATCTAAGGCCATGTCAAACTGGCAGATGTCTTGTCTTGGGATATAAATATACATATCTAGGGGCTTGGAAAAGTATTTAAACTTGACAGATGGAAATCATGGTTTTGAAGCTAAAAAGAAAAAAAGGCTTTGTTAAGGAACTTGGAAGTATCAAAAAGGGACAATGGAGTTTGGAAGACCCCACAATTCCCTTTAAAGTTTTTGAGAGGGAGGGAAAGCAGGGTGGGGGGTGGGAAGGGAGTGAGGTCTCCGTATGATCATCCTAGCTTAGTTAACCTGTCTGTGATGTCCATATTGTACGTGTGTGTTTTAACAACTGGTTTACACTGACTTGCTGTAAAAGTGAATTTGGAAATAAAAAAGTCGTTACTACAATATTAAACTGGTCGTCTTTATTGAACAGAGACAAGACTGAAATGTGGTGACAAAGTCTTCTCTAGCAGTTACTAGCTCCCACAATGTCAAAGAGGTTCTTTCCACCTTATGCACAACATCCCTCGGAAATTCTTGCCATTATTTTGAAAGAGGTGATGTTGGACTACAGCTTCCATCATCCCATGATTGTCCGTGCTAGTTGGTGTATCGGCATCATAGGCCTAAGGTGGCCCATCTCATGACCTTAAATAAAGGTGTCACTTTGTTCCTTCACGGGGAAGTGGGTAACATCATTCCACTTCGTATAATACAAAAGCAGGTGGTGTGTTAACCATTTGACCATCCAGTTTTATCTAAAAAAACCTCATCTCTGACATGTGCAACTGCTCCCAGGTCTGTTTAGGGCACTGCCCTATGCGTCATTTCGACAGCCAAGCCTCCAAAAGCAGAGGCAAATTCATCCTATACCTGGAATCAGATGTGGTGGTAACCTCTGCTGCTGTGCCTTGCAGTGTTTATTTTCTCTAGACACCTGCTTAATTTAGCATCAAGGAGGGGAGGCTGGGATAGCAATTGGCTTAAGGCCATAGCCCCAGCCTCCCTGCGACATGGAAACACTTGTTTCCATGCTGGCTGCAGAGGGGGACAGGAGCTTGCCTTTGGAATCCCCATCCCATGGAGTTGCACCATTACAATTAAAAATTGCAGCTTTGCCTCAATCTTTCCATGTCTCTCTCTCACAAGTGATCTTGTCTCAGCATCCTTGCTTTTTTTTTTTTCTAAAGAAGAGATGTAACACAGTTTTATTAACTTTTTATTTTTTTTAATTTTTTTATAAGCACAGATTTGTGCTTTGGCCAACAGAATCAAGACATTAAACAAAGATCAGCTTCTCTGAAGAAAAGCATTTCTATATAACAAGGACATTACACAGCTTGAAGCAGGAAAAGAAATATTTACAAAATACGAGGTGGGTTTTTTTTGTAGATTTTTCCTTTATAACGCTAAGAGGTTATTCAGAATTTTCAACCTTATAAATAGAAAAGCACTTAATGCAGAGGGATATGGTAGCATTGGGTTTTTCCTCTTTTTAAAAGAAATTAAAACTAGAACCAAAAACATTAGGTAATGTTGAAAATTGTGAAAAAACCCCAACCATTAAGCAGTTTAGCTACTATTTCGTTACAATTACAAAATGAGAAAAAAAGTCTTTTTTTTCCTTTTTGGTGATGTGATTAATACAGAAGACAGGCGCAATGCTAACAACAGGACAGGGACCAACAGCCACACCGCTAGGGTCTGAGAAACATTACAGATGATCGGTGTGCAGAATCTGGGAGTCATGGAGCATGGAGGTGATGGCAGCGGCCTCTTTAAATTAAAATAAATTCAAACCTGTGGAGCTTGGCGATGAATCAGCCCAAGGAGGTCTCAGAAGCAGGAAAGAAACCTGACTGAGAAGTTTGCTTTCAATTATGTTTTCTGTGTAAGTGGAGTTAAAACAGTGGTGAAAAACAAAGTCCTATTTTTATCTGGAAAAATCCAAACATTTAGGTACTCAAACATACTTCAAGATGCAGTCTCAAAGCAATGCACAAGACTACATTTTACAGAGGGTGGAAGAAAAGAAACAAGAACAGTGACATACCATCCTCATTAAAATATGGCTTGTGGATCTGTGGTGGCAAGCTGTTGTATCCTGTGACATTTCTCCCAGTACATAAGGCTCAACACTACTGTATTGCAATCTAGCAGTAGCAGAGATATATAAAAAATATATGACTGCAACTTTCAAACTAACAGGCAGAGTGCAAAATTAAAAAGGAACGCAGAAGTGTTAATTATTAACAGCAGGTAAAGGAAGAGACTTACAAATCACGTCTAGAAAAGGAAGTCTAAATATTCTCTCATGGAAAACAGCTCCTTTTGAAAAGCTAGGCAGACAGCCTTCCCTCCATTCTTACCTTGCTAGTAGGAAAGGAAAGGAATCCTAAGCAACAAACTTTTATGTTCTGAATAAAACTGCTCCAATAGTCTTATTCAGGTTGATAATAGGAAACTGCCTTTTCTAGTACAGCCAAATGTACTTCCTCATCATGGAGATCAACTCAAAAGCTGACACAGACAAAAAAAAGGAATTAGCACAAGGTGAGATGAGGGAGGGAGGGGAAGAAATACCCTTTGGAGCTCAGAAGTGGGAAGCCATCCCTTAGGGAACTAAGAAATGGAGGGTTTTGCATTGCAAGTGCTTTCGTGTGCCAGTGCAGCCCATGAGCAGAACTGATAGTGAGGGAAGTTGTATTCAGAAGACATCACTTTTCACCACTAATTTCACTCCACTAGAATTTTAGGGAGGGGAGCACAGTGATGGTGGTAGGTGAGGAGAACATACACTGAATAGGAAAGGAAAAGAAAGAAAAGAAAATAGAAGTACCCTTTCACCAGAGAACTAATTCCAGGGTCAGTTAGCCAGCTTCACCCTCTTGGTTGAGGAGTGTACACCTAAAGTATGGGAAAGGGAGAAAAGTTTGCTCTCCTCATCAGACCACACAGCACTAGGTAAGGTGTGTGTGACAAGGAAACATGGAAAGAAAGGAAAAAAAATAAAACAGTTTCTAAACTCCTTAAATTCACTAAAAACTGTGAAAATTCCCGGCAGGATGTTTGAATATCAAACGCAGATTTCAGAAGCTTTAATGCCAAGAGTTAGTTTGGTGGATTGCTTTTTGCTCGCGTCTTCCTGTCCATCTCTTTATCTGTGGGCCGGCCGCTGAACTGTGGCCACTGCCCCTGGATGCCGGCTCTTGAGGCAAGCAAGGGTGGGTGATATGGGTGCTCCATCTGTTTCTCGGGAGGACTTGCTGCCAGATGTGCGCCGTGTGCATCGTGATGACCGGTCCTGTGGATCTGACTGGTCCTCGCACTCTGTCTTGGGGTTGTAGGACAGTGGGAAGCTGCGTCGTTCCCAAGGCTGTACAGTCTGAAAGGCAAAGGAAAGCTGGTCGGCCTTAATCTGGTCTACTTCCCATACCATTTAGAACTTTGAAGAGGCATTACCTGCGTAGTCACATCCAAGAGAGGTAGTACACCTGTAATTAAATCTACATCTGACATCAGAAAAAGTGTCTACGGAAGATGCTGCCACACTGGGCTAGAAGAAAGGGAATCGGAGCTGGAAGGCTGGGGCCTTGTAGATGAAAGCTCTTGTGCCAGGAATGCATCCCAAAGTTCTCCCGTTCACCCAACCTGTCCGTGAAAATCTCCAGAAGACATTCTAAAACTTTCCTTGGCAATATTTTCTTCCTCTTACAAGATTCTGCATAATATTTAACAGAAATCTGGCTTCCTTGAACGTTGAACAATTTTGTTTCACAGTGAAAAGGGCAACCCTTTAATTGTTGTGTCTCTAAGTTGCTCTTCCAAGAAACTTGAAGCACTTGATAATCCTTACAGCTATCTTGAGAGGATGGTCAGGATGAGAAAGGTAAGTTGTTTAGCTAAGGCCTTACTGGGCTTCACAGCTGAGCAAGGATTTGAACTTCAGTTTCTCACCTCTAGGATCAATACTCAGGACACAGGTCTCCACAACAGCCTACGGTTCTGGGTGGTTTGTTACCAATCTCAACAGGTCACGCTTCCAACAGTCTGCTGCCAATGTCTGCTTTATGTAAATTTGCCCAGTGCCCACAGGGTGATTAACATGCTGCAGTGGCTTGTTGACTGTCCTGCAATTGTGCCAACCAGGCCAAATGACCAGGTTGGACAATTACTGTAGCCTGCATTTATTTAGGCCATGGAGGGCTGCAACTCATGCTAGCCATATTCAAAGTACAGTGATGGTGGGAGCTGGCCATGGCTCAGGGTGTTATGTGAAGCTTATGCAAGGGTTAAACCATTTTCAGATTACGGGCTCTACAAACTTTGTTTACTCCTTTCATGAACCATCCTAACTATATTCACACAACTAAGCCCACCTGCTGCGGCTTGAATATTCAAAATGGCAGCTGGCATGCATTACAACTCTTGGCTTAAACCAATTGTATGAACTGACCTACTGTTTATTCCCAAAGAGGACTGTCTGAAACCCAGAAAGATTTGTTTTCAGATGGGAACAAATAAGACCCCATAAAGGCCTATTTGGCTGAACTTTCTTACTGTTGATACACATGCTTTTTACAGTCATGTGATCATCCTGGTTATCCTTTTCTGCACCTTTTCCCACACAATTAATCATTTTAATGTGAAAACCAGAACTGCACACAGGTGCAGCCACACCACAGATCTGGAGAGGGGCACTGTGCTGGCAAGTTTATTTAAGGTCCTTTTCTTTAGAATTCCCAGCATGGAATTCCTTCTTGATGCTCTCTATGGGTCAATCACAGGTTCTGCACTCCAGCGGAGCTCTGACTTGGAGCAGTCTATATGCTGGGAGGCAGGGAGGGAGGGGGCTTCACCATCCTCACTGAGCATGCATTGCTCTTCTTCCAGCTCAGTTCTCTTTGATGGCTCCATCACTGAGGAGTGCTCCCCCAACAATTCATCATAAGAGCAATTAGAATTATCCCATCTTATTAAGTTCCTTTCTTTGTTAGCAGCCCTGGTTGCTGTTCTTCAAGTTCCTACTCTACAATGAACGGTTACTCTACTGCAAACCAGTCACAGCAGAAATCAACGCTTCTCACTTCTAAAAATGTAGAAAATGCATCACATTCAGCAGGGGTGACCCCTGTTCCCTATGCAGCCTTGCACTGAATTCTATCATAATGGAACCAGCCCGGGAGGTGAGCAAGGGGGCGCCACAGGAACGGTGGATGCACACAAACCTGCTAGAACCCCCAGAGGTCACTGGGGCTCTGCTGACCTTCTAGGACTGCCCTCTGGGATCACACAGAACAAGCTGCCAAGGACAGCGTGACCATGGCTTGCTGTATCATCCAATGAGGAGGGACAAACTCCACCTGACTTTCCATCTCTAGCATATCCTGTGCGCATCTTTCTTACAGCAATGACTTGGCAAAGAACATACAATGGCAGGCCTCTTTCCATGACTGTAGATCACTCTGCAACTGAGGCCAACAGCCAGGCTATTTCTGCACTACCGCATCCCAGGACCACTCCTCCACATGTTCTTACCCTTCCCCGTCAACGTCAAGTCTGGAGGAGTAACTTAAACGATACCCTTGTAACGGAGAGATGCCAAGGCATGTGGTGACGTGATATAAGCGGTTTAAATAAATAAATAATAAAAATAAAATAACCCTGAGATGACCCCTTCAGGCCTGGCCAACAACCCTCCTCCTACTGTCAAGTTAAAACCAAATTCACCATCATGGGGTGATTCTGAAACTCTGCCAGATGGGGCCGTATCAGTCCCAACATAAGATTCCCTTTTCTGTGCAGAGACTAGATCCCCGCTAATTCATTTTGTTCCACGAGATTTCAGTTCTACCCACTATAGCCATGTTCCAGGTGCCATCCAGGCACCCACTCCACCACCGCCATCTTAGCTCGGATGCATCTAGAGTCAGCATAAAAACACCTATATGCTGAATGCATTACTGTTACTTCTGCAGATATATGACTCCCAGTGCTTTTGTTTACACTGCTGCACATGCAACAATGCAAACGGAAAGCAGGCAGTTAAGTCCACGTATCAACACCTACAATGTACGAAGACACACAGGCAACCACCCACCTGTTCATCAAGGCCAGATTCTGGTGTGGAACAACGTGTGTCCTCGGTGGACAGGTGCCGCATGGAATCC
The DNA here is from genome assembly GCF_004798865.1 of Varanus komodoensis. Lineage (NCBI taxonomy): Eukaryota > Metazoa > Chordata > Lepidosauria > Squamata > Varanidae > Varanus > Varanus komodoensis. Next base: position 2,129,106 of record NW_025336088.1, read on the forward strand.
CGGGACAGAGGGGTGTGGGGGCCAGAGAACAGGTCTGGGCTGATGGGGCTGCGCGGAGAGTGGGTATGGGAGAAGTCAGAATGTGAGTAGCAGTTCCCGACATCAGGTGATGCTGGTTGTGGGGTAGATGGGTTCCCTAACTGTGGGGTTGTCCGTCCATCTGTTGATCTGTAAGACCTGGAATTAAAGCGGAGACTCTGTTTCACAAAGACAGCATTGCATGTGTTCTTGTCTTTTGCAGGCTGCCATGCTCCATGTCTTCAAGCCATGTATGGCTTTAAAGGTACAGGACATAATGCTCTCACACGCTTAGCGCCAACTAAAACGGCAGCCCCCTCCCCCATTCTAGACCAACTGCAGTTCCTAAAGGAAGTCCCTCTGGTTAGCTTAATGCACATTTATAATTCCAAAGGGGCCTCCTCCACTGCCTGATCACGGACACTTTCACTCAGGTACTGCCTTTCTGGCAATACTGCGGAAGAGGGAGAGTGGCCACCCATCACGGAGGCTTTTGGACATTTGCCGTAGCACCCAGCCAGCCTTACCTGCTGCCTCGCCGCTGCGGTGGCATGCTTGTGCTCCACAGCCACCGTGCCCGCTCCATCTCTTCGCACTTGGCATGGAGAGTGGCGAAGGCTGCGTCCGAGAGATCCTCTATCTGCAAGGGCGATCGCATGAAGTCAGCACAGCAGCGGCCCCGGATGTTTCAGCGATTCTGCAAGTGCTGCCCGGCATCTCATGAAGACGCCAGACCATCTCCCCATCCCCATGAAGAGCAGGTGTGCTTACTCAGAGGCCTGCTGTGCCTACCCTTAACCTCCTGTGCAGGTGCCACTGGGAGAGAGAACGAGCTCAGATTTCCCTCCTCATGTCTTTACACACAGCACTGGGGGCAAGTCAACCTGGATTTACACCGATTCATCCAATTCAAAATCCAAAAAGCACGACACAGGTTTGTTGCAGAACAGTTTTCTTAGTTCTCTCAAACCACCTGATCCATTTTTAGGAGGTGATGAGGTATGTGGAAGTTTCCATCATGCACTGAAAACTGATCTGGCATATCAAAAGATATGCTGAGAATTCCCTTTCCTCAGCAGGACGAGTGAGGTGGCAGGACGTTCACCCCCGCAGCAGTCCCTTCACACTGCCTAATTTGCAACAGAAGGGGTCCCCCCCCCCCGATCTACATTCCTGTGGGGCATAAACATTCCACAAACCAAAATCTTTGGGTCCTGCTGCGATTCACTTGGCTGGCAACAAAAGCTAAACAAAATTTTGGCCTAAGGAAAGCCAACTTCTACATATGAAATATGTTTCACACACAGAGCATATGCCCATGTTTGCTTACATGGCACAGCAGCACAGAGCATGGGGAGAGACAGAAAGCTTCCAGGTATCCAGAAATATTATTTATAGAGCACCACAAAAGTGAGACTCCTCTTGGCTGTGCCCAAGAGTTGTTCTGAAGGAGGGGACTCAAAAATGTTGGGCTCCAGAGGCTCCTCCCCCTTTTCTTGGAACGCCCTGCCTTCCCTTTCTTTATACTGTGTCATCTTATTTCCTTGGCAAAAGAACGGCAGGCTGTGGAAAAACAGGGGTCCCGTAGAAGAGACATGCCAAACACTGACAGTCTTACTTCCATAAAGGAGAAAATATATTGGTTATCCTCCTTTTTGCAAAGAATAAAAACGGGTCAGTGACCCCACTTCCTTCCCTACAGTCAGATCTTCCTCTCACTCCAGAGATCACATGCTGCATGCAATGAACTCAGCAGGGAAGAGGCTGAGCCACTGACTGATAAAAGCAATCACATGGTTAATCACACGCTCTCCCCCTCCCCCAGAGAAAGTTTATGTAGCACATCCTGCGCATGACGGCCATGGGGCCATCTAGAAATTAAACAACAACTGCTGATTTATATTACACTAGATTTGCTCCGCCATTTCAACCTCGTGCATGGCAGCACTTCACAAGAGCAGCTCATGCCGTCACGGCTTTACAACCACCTTGCATCAAGACAGGCCTTCTCTGCAGGAATGTGGGTGCTGCTTGCACCCCAGTCCAATTAGCAAGGATCTTCTGGGTTGGCCAGATCTTGCCCAGAGGTGCTCACCTACACAACCAAGATCTGAAAAAACCCAGGTCTCTGCCCCCACCCCACTTACCCATAAGGAAATATCGAAAACAGAACTGTTCATGGACAGACAGCCTGAGGGGAAAATCCTTCTAAGGAGCTTAAGGGTAATAATTTTATAACTTTTACTACCCAGAGAGTGCACAGAGTCCTTTGGGGTGCTATGAAAATGTAATAAATAAAATGAACAACTTTGCCATTAACTGAGGCAGGGAAATGGCTGCCAGCTTTGTTTGGCACTTCATGGAGAAAAACCCCAACACAAGACCTTGTTTAAGCTCTCAAAAACCACACTTCGTTTGCCATAGAAATGGCTTCCCCTCCAAACTTTCATAAAACCCACAGGATCCTGCTGGAATTGTTCTGTGGAATCTGGTGACACACCAGCCTCAGGAAATAAAACAAAACCGAGGGCAATTTGAGTAGTGTCTTTGATCCTGCTAATGCACATACAATTTGCAGTGGGCACTGGCCGAGACCTTAATTTAAAAGGCTGCTGAGGTGCCCAAGAAGCAGGCAGCCGCTTTAATTGCACACCAGAGAGCCACCAGTCTGTCAGCTGGAAGACAGCACACTTCTCCTTTGAAGTTTCAACCTCCGTCTCTTCAATCTCATCCCCAGCCATATTGGAAAGGCAGAGAGAGCACAGCCAGGCACAACGAGACAGTGTGATCACAGATGCCATTACCCTTGTTTCATGACTAATAAGCTTAACTCTTTTGATCTGCTGTTGGGTTAACTCGTCTCTGCCTAAGCCCGCTTGCTGTCTTGCAGCAAGTCCCAAGATGGCTGTCACACCCTTCTAGGGTGAAGAGGGGTAATGCTCCATGACTGCCTGGATCTTAGTAGTTGGAAGGGTGACAGTGCTGATGGATGCTATGCTTTTGGTGAAGGATGCGGAAACTTAAGATGCTGGCACCAAAACTAATTATATTGTATGAGGAAGGAGTTGGCCCGATACCAAGTGCTTTGCTTTCCCATGCAGAGAGAAGCCTCCTTAGTAAACGTTTATATGGAGACACATATCCAGCATGTCACCAACACCAACAGAAGCTGCAGCCACATCAGAGGACACTTTTTGCTAAAGTGTAAGTGATTCTTACTTGACTACATTCCAGCATCTCTATGTATCAGCTTCTGCATTTTATGTACATTTATGAATGGTAGGCATAAAGTGACCGATCCAGTAATTATGCCCACTGCTGACTGTCAAATAAATTATAATTCATTTGCGGGATTTCCTTGACCTTGAAAATAAGAGCTTTAAAGCCACATCCTGTATCACTTGTTCAAAAAGCAAACTCAGGAGGTGAGCACTGCTGAGACTGAAACCAAAATGCAGCCACGGAGGGAGAGGGCGGTATCCGCCTGCTTGGGTGAACCCTGAGATTCCACTAGCACAAAAAAATCTTTAAAAACCCAGGCAAAATGTTAAGAGTAACCATGAAGACAAAGCATGAGGACTGAGCATGCTCAGCAGATACGGAATGTAGAGTGATGGCCAGAGATGGAAAACGTGTGTGTGTGTGTGTGTGTGTGTGTGTGTGTGTGTGTGTGTGTGTGTGCGGGCACATGCATGAGAAAGAGAGTGAAAAGGGAAGATAAAATGCAACCTTCTGTAGTGGGTCCCCCACGTTTCATAAGAAACGCCACTTCCAAAATGGTGCTACCATTATGATTCCCCCTGCAATTTGAAGACTCCATGGGAAGTTCCGGGGGAGGCCTACGGAGTGCAGGCACAGGGAATCACCCATCCGCAGGAATGTTCATCTGAAACAGCATCATTACTCAGCACACTTAGCAAATCGCTGGTTGGCCACTGGGATCAGGCTGTTGCAGTGCTGGACATGAGCAGCTCTGGGCTTTTAGTGCTGCCTTCATCTTCTGGGTTTAAGGCAATGTTCAAACTTCATGCACACCTCATTTAGGATTTTTATTGCCAGTGCAAGAAGGTTGCATGCTGAAAACCCTCTGATGCTTCACTCAGCTCTCATAGAACCAATACAGGGCTGGAGGGGAAGCCACTCCCATGGAAAGCGAGTATGGCTTTTAAGAGCTAAACCCCTTCTCTATTAGGGGCTTTCTCCATGAAGTGTCAGACAAAGCTGGTGGTCATGCACTCGGATTTTACTCCTATACTTTCTGAAAAAACAACAGCCGCTGCATTCAGTCACCAGAATGAACTCCAGGCAGGTGCTCCCACTTCCAACAGTCACTTAAAAGAGTGATGCAGGGGTTCCAAGCTGCCTAGAAAGTACCTTTTTCTTGGGTGGAGGAGGAAGACTTAGAATCCCAGATAGATGAAAAAGTCACCCACATGCTTAATTTTGCTGTTTTTCTTTGATTAAGGACATCATGTGCTTCTAAAGCTTTGGCAGAGCCTGATGTTTCTATTTAGTGTGTGCGTGTGCACAGAACGTGGGTTTGCGCAGCTGCCACAAAGGAGAGCAATTACCTCTTCGTTGTCTTCGTCCGGGTTCACTGTCAGAGCACCGATATCCACAACGCGCCAGCTGCAAAAGAGGCCAGCAAAGAACAGTCAGTCCCCAGAGGGGTGGAGGAGCCCCACACGCTGGCTTGAGTGCAGCAGGAGCAGCAGCTGGGCAAGGAACAAGCAGCTTGGAGGAAGCCTGCTGCGGATGCCTCCCTGATCGTGAAGAAGGCTGTTTCACGGCCTTTCATCCCAGAAGCTGCATAGGATCCCGCCGGGGTGCCTCAGCTTTGGGCAGCAACGCACCCAAGGCCATGCCGGTGGCTCTGGGATCAGCAGGGCGCTGCTGCCAAGGGCCCTGCTGTCCAGTCCTCTGCCACCGCAGTCATGGGGCCCAACAGCCCCCATCTCCAAGCCAGCCAAATAAAAGCTTTATCTGCCCCAGATCCCACAAGCCATCCCTGCAGTCTGATCTCAACCTCCTGTGCTACCCCATAAATGGGCACCCCCAACGCTGATCAGAACAAGACCCAGCTATTTGCACACTTGGCCCGTCCAATGAGAACCGCTTCGGTGTCCCCCAGCCCTACTGCACCTGCCACCATTCCCACCCAGCCTGGCCAGTCCAGCCATGGGATGCTGACCCACACGGATCAGCAACCGCTTTTGAAGGACCCAGATGGGGAAATTTTCCAGTCTTACTACTTCAAGTATTTTTTAAAAGATGAACTCCCTTGCTGTCTATCCAAAAGGTCAGATTACTTACCTGAAATTGTCATTCTTTGAGTGGTCATCTGTGCATTCACACATATGCATATAACTTATAGCCTGAATTAGGCTCCAGTTGTGGTATATAAATTTAAGAATGAATGAATGAATTAGGGAGGGAGGGCTCTATCCCTGTGCAGGACCTGTTGTCAAGGTTTCCTAGTTAGATTCATTTTGATGGAAGCTCCTCCCCTCCTGTCCTTTGGTATTATTCCTCACTTCCATTGTGAGTGACACTGTGGCCTTGGAATGGAGCTCAAGGACAATGGATTGAGGAGCTGTGGAGTGTTGAAGCTGATCAGCACTGATATGCAGTCGGTGGAGCAGCGGGTGAACGCACCAAGGAGCACTTGGAGAACATCAGTTACAGGTAAGCAGCCTGATGTTGCTCTTTGTGGTCTCTGTGCATCACACACAGGGGCACGTAATGAACTGGTGGAGGGGAGGTGTCATCAGCAGAGAACTGTGGAGAGGACTGCTTTGCCAAAGGAGCAGTCTTGCCTGGTGCAGATGCCAAGCCAGCAATGCTTGACAAATACTCATGAAGTGAGCCACGCTGCTGCCTTGCAGTGGTCCTGCAGAGGGATGCCAGCATGAACACTGCTGAGGTGGCCACTGCCCTCATGGAGTGTGTCCTGGGTCTGTCAGGGAGCTGCACTCCTGCAAGCTGATAGGCAAGCATGGTGGTTTTGACTCCTCAGTGTGCAAACTGTTGAGAGCTGATGGGTTCAGCTCTGGACCTCTCACCATTGCAAACAAAGAGTCTTTTAAAGTAGCAAAAGAATTCTGTTCCAGGCTTGTAGAATACAAGAATACAACACAATATATGCAAGGTAGAGTCCATCTGGTTTGATGGCATAGTGAAGAAGGCCAATAAAGCAATGTCCTGGATAAAGTGCAATGGTGAGGTAACATTCAGACAGAACAAGGGATCTGGACACAATTGAGGCATCGTTGACTGATGTGGAGTGTGCAATGTAATTACCATAAGCGAGGCTACCTTTTAGGAGAGAAGCCTGAGATCTGAGGTGACCAAAATTATGAAGGGTCATTTCGTAAGAGCTTGGAGGATGATAGAAGGCTCCAGGAGCAGGTTTGTGGAATGTTTTGCAGTTCTTTGCGGAACCAACAGAACTACAGATGTGAAAAGACCAGAAAACCTTGGATTAGTGGGTGAAATGAGGTAACGGCTTCCAGGTAAACCTTGATGAAAGAGGTTTCAGACCGCTGCAGATGAAAGTGTGCAGGAAGTCCAGAATTTGTTGCATAAACGACTAACAAGGGTCAAAGGGCTCTTGCTGGGTGTAGGCAGAGAATGTGGATGGTCTCAATGCGTCACTGAGACTGCCTGGATGTCGAGTCGGAGAAGCGTGTCCTGGTCTACTGAGTGCATGGTGGCCATGTTACATCCCTCCTTGGTTCTGTGAGATAATATTCAGAGTCAATGGAATGCGGATGATCGTCTGAACAGGCAAAGATGCGTCAGATGATATTCCCCAAGTCTGGAAGATTTCTGTGAGGATCCTGGGAACCATCTCACATTCACGTATTCTGACATTCTCCCTACTCAGGAAGTCTGCTTTCAAATGCCCCATACTGGCCATGTGGATGGCCATCATTGTTATGTCCATGTCGATGCACTGGTCTCATATTTGCATGGTGAATCATGTCAGGGAAATGGATTGGTACCTCCCTGTTTGTTCAGATAGAACACCATGATAGTGTTTGCCCAGGGTGATCTGCATGTGGTAGTTCTGAAGAATGGTCCGCAAGGTGGTGAGGGCCTTCTGTATTGCCAAGAGTTTGAGATAATTGATGTGTTCTTGGGGTTCTAAAATTCATGCCTTATGGGTCTGGTTGGTTCCACAGTGCACTCTCAGGGGAGGAATTTGTTGTCACCGTGATGTCCGATTCTGGCAGTGTGCAGTTGACTTCCTTAGCCAGATTGGCTCAGTTGATCCACCCCGCTAAGTTTGAGCATATCAAGCACAGGGTGCTGAGATGCTTACAGCTGGAATGGTGCTGAGGTCAGTAAGCATATAAGAACTAGAGACCAAGTGGAGACATGTGAAGTCTAACCAACGGGACCACCATGACTGTTGTTGCCATGAACCCAAGGAGGCGCTGTACTTGCTGTACTGTAGCTCTGGGGCTGGCTTTGAGCTTCAAGGCCATGCCTATCAGGAATGAGGCCCTGGGGGCCAGGAGGTAGGTGCTCACAGCTCCTGAGCTGATCTGCACTCAGATGTAAAGGACTGACTGAACAGGAGAATGAACAGGTTTCTCTCAGTTTATACACAGACCCAGGACCCACTGTTTCTAGGAGGTTGCAAGCAGCATGGGCCAATTCTGGGAGGTCTTCTTTTGAGAGGACAACAAGGAGTCAGTCATCAAGGCAAGGGAAGATGTGGATTCTTTGCAGATGGAGGCAGGCACAGATGATTGCCATGCAAATGATAAACACTCGTGGGGTGGTGGAAAGCCCAAAAGGGAAGACAGAGAATTGAAGAGCTTCCATACTGACTTGGAAGTGAAGGAAATGCTGGTAATCAGGAAATTACACCATATTACATCAAATTATGTCAAATAGTAATATGAAAGTAGGCCTCCTTCATAGTCAACCAGTCGCCTTGACATAGCAGTGGTAAGATGTTCTGAAGGAAACTATGTGAAACTTCTTTGGTATAAGGAAGAAGCTGCCATCTGTCTTTCTGTGGTACTGTGAAGTAATGGGAGTAAAAACTGTATCAAATGTTGGATGGAGGAATGAGCTGTATAGCTCCTTCCAAGAGCAGCATAGCTACCTCTGCTGCCAGGACAGGGGATGGTGGCATGACCCATGCAGACCTGAGAGGAGGCAGAGCGTGAAATTCAATTTGGTAACCTTTCTCTACTATGGAGAGGACCCACCTCTCTGATGTTACAGCTTCCCTAGTGGGGACATCCATAAAACCAGACATGGGAAGGAGGAACTGAATGGTTGTGCTAGTCAGCAGTGCCTTTTGTCTGCCTGCAGAGGGTGAGAGTACTGTCCACGTCCTTGACATGCAGAGCGAGGGGGACTGGTCCACTTACGTGACTGCTGCAGTTGCTGACTGAAGCCCATCTTCTTTGCTTTTGTCCTGGCCTTCCAGATGGGTTTGTCAGGCTTGGACTTGAAGAGGCCCTCCCTATCAAACAGCAGATCTTTGTTCCTCATGCTCACTTCTTGGAATAGTCCAGGTGAATGGAGTCTGGTATGCTGACAAATTGCTACTGTGCTGATGAGGACCTGGAGTTGCACTTAACATGGTGGCGTGCCAGACTGCTCTGTTGATGGGGCAGACAGAGGGCCTTGGACTGAAAGACTCACTCCAACTATGTGTTTTGCTCCGGGCAGTGTTTGCAGAGGGAGTCCATAAGAAACAACTGATAGTGGGCCAATGTAGCCTCACAACTGGAGCCACGAAGGCCCAAGGCTGCTGATGAGCAGACTCTGCATGCCACTGCATCCAGCCTGTGTCCCTGCTTGTCCACGTGTGACAAGTGCTCCCTCTGAGACCTGCCCTGCGCTGATTCCACAATAACTGCCCTGGAATGTTGAAGCAGGAACAGGAGCAACTTCTCTTGGATCTGGTACAGCTCCTCTACCATGTTAGTGGTATCTGTGCTGGTGTCTGCCTGTTCTCCTTGATGGAGTTAAGGAGTGGCAGAAGAAAGGGGACTGACATCGGTACTACATCCTCCATTCAGGTAGCTTCAAAGAATGAGTCTGCAACCGTCTCAACATATTGTTGGGTCTTGAGCCCAAATGAGGTAGCCATCCGGAGGTTCAGTTCTGAAAAGTATCCCACATCCTCGGAAGGGAATCACAGTTCCTGTGACGTGATGACTGCATCTGGGGAGGAGGTGAGCTGATCTTCAAACTGAACAGAATCTGAGACATAGTCTCCTGGGACTCAAGGAGGTGAGTCAAGCTTTGGTTGCCAGGGGGTGGCAGCAAGCATGGTGGTGACAGAGATTGTGATAGTGTTGCTGATGCTCTGCTGTGCCCCTCCCCTGGTATTCCTGGTAGTCATCATGTCTATGTCTTAAGAGTGGTCATTTGGTCCCTGTTGACTCCGCTCTCATTCTGATCTGGCTGGTAGTGTTGTGGAGTCAGCCAATGGGGGCCTCCATCCCTAACACTGTGAGGCAATAGAGAATGATCACAAGGACAACGTCTTCAGGCAGACTGTGATGGTGCCAGCAAGAAGGTCTTGGGATGTCGAGGAGGAGAGGAGAGGAGAGGAGAGGAGGTAGCAGAATGGCGTGGGCAAAGGCAGTGAGGACAGTAATGTTCTGTGGAGGGATCTCAGAGGAAGGTTGGGCCAATGTGGTGATCCTGAAACCCAAGACGAGGCTGGGCAATCCTCTACCACAGACCTAACTCAATCAGCTGCCTGGAGGACACAGTTCCACAGTTCGGTCAGCAGTTTTCTCACCCTGCTTTTCTGGGCCTTTTTAGCAAAGGCCTGGCTGTGTGGGCAGGTCTCCACTAGGTGCCCCTCTCCTAGGCAGGAGAGGCATAAGGAACTGCCATCCACTGGGGGTAGTTTGCTCCCTCAACAGAAGTATTTGTGAAATGGCACTTGGAGCACCATCAGGAAGAGGGAGGAAAGACGACCATGTGGGGACAGGAGAAGACTGGATCATAGAAGGGTTCTGTTTTGTTTTTGGAAAGGTTAAGTTTGGTTAAATAAAAGCTGCAGAAACTAGGATTGTAGAAAAAGTGAAAAATGACTGCAGAGAACAAGTCAGGGAAAGCCAGAGCTAGTGCTAAAGGAACATCCTGTGACACCCACAACGATGGTCAGAAAGAAACTGCAGAAGTAGGAGGTATTCCCTCCTAGATATACCAGGAGGTGGGAGGGGAGTGGCTTCTGCCAAAATGAGTCTAATTAGGAAATTTTCCGAACAACAGGCCCTATGCAGGCACAGAGCCCATGAGTGTGATGCTCAGAGCCCATGAAGAAGAGGAATGAACACACACCCACACCCACGAGTTCAGTTAGGGCCAAGCTAAAATAACTCCCATTTTCAATTGGCTAAACTCAGTGGCAAGGAGTGAATGAAATGTGAGCAAACATTTCAGGATACACCTTACTATTGCTGGCAACAACACTACTCCTCTTAATAGCGACCAGTCGCCACCCCTCAAGCTCCCTCTGTGGGACACTGCAGTGGCCTCTCAAAGGAATGGCCACCACTGATTGTGAAACACAGGCAAACACAAGGGAGGGAGGGAGGGAAAAAGGAGTGAAGGGTTTCACACCTCCCTTTTCCCATAGGATCATCCCACCCGTAATGCAGTTGCATGTCTTCCTAGCAGAATGCTCACCCCAGAACTAGAACCGGGTTTAACCTTAAGATTTCCTGCATGCAACACATGCAGACCTTCAAGCCAAGAGGTGTAGTCTCATGGCTTCTTCCTACTACAGGGGCAGAATTGGCAATATCCAATCTGCAAGCAGCACCCTGGACACGGCACAGCCAGCAGAGCAACCTGACCGGTGATGGCCAACACACACAGGCTTCCTAACAACCATCCCCACTGCTCCTTGAAAACCTGAAACAAAGACAGCATCCCAATCCTTACATGAAGTCAAGCTGCTAGTCCTTTTGGAATTCCACCCCCCACCTGAATTTGGAATATGGCCAGAGCCATCCCTATTTAATGATGAAAAGACCACTCTGAACAACAGCGAATGTTACAAGGAGCCCAATACAAGAACCCATTAGCTACATTCCCTATATTTGGGAAGTCCTTGACAGATTGTGCCTCAGCTCCCCTGCCCCCATTACAGTTGTTTCCTACTTAGCAGAATTGTTTATCTGGCCCTTCCTGTTCAGAATCTAGGTCCATTCAGAGGTTCTCCATTAAGATGGTCCCCAGCAAGCTATAAAATGCAGGGCCAAAATACAAGATCTTTACTTATTTGAAAGTATCCATTCAAAATTGATGTGACTTGATTTATTGGACAAAGAAGTGCATTAGGGCATCTCCCAAGCCTCTGCTGAAATTCCAAGTGCTCCATGTGGGGCGTGGGGGGGTTAAGAGGGATGTTAAGGCACAGGTTGTTGCCTCTGGAAATACCTCGGTGTGAGGATTTCCTTGTACTGCAGTTTTTCTACGCGGGTTGTTGCAGCAACAGACATAGGGATGACAATGTTGTTGATGTCGAAAGAGCTTTCCCCTCTCCTCCTCCTTGGCTGCTGCTGTAAAACAAACACAGAATAGGAAGAGTAAGATAAGGTAGAAATAATTCGAAGACCAGTCAGCAACTCTAAGCAAGAAGGAACTCCCCTTCCAGTGGTTTTCTCTGCCTAGCAATTGAATGGGGCCCAATGGTGGCCCCAAGAGCTTGGGCCACAGAAAAGCCGATACTATAAGGCTTTCCATGCAAGCCATTTTCCATGCTCTTCTCCCAGGAACACGAAGCAATGTGAGGAACTGTTTGTTTCTTCATGAATTATGCTTCTTCTAGTGAATTTGGGCTGACAGCCTTATACCTGATCCTCGCCACAACGAAAAAATGTATTAACGCAGGTGAGTAGTTCCACCATTCAGTGTGGTCCCATACTTGTGAGTCTGTTTACACTGCTTATCCTGGAAAAAGAGTTCCCTAGAATTCAGTTGACCTTCAGCTTGCTTAAATATTCAAGGACTAAATGACAGGAAGTTGGGAATTACCCATCTGACAAGCTTGGGGCCAGACTTACTGCTCTTTGCATCCCAGGTTAAGCAAGTATATAAATCAGCAGCAGTGTCATCTGACTCTGGTCAACAAAATTCACAGCTCGTGGCCAAAACACGCTGGAATATCTTAACTGACCACCCAGAGAATCCTGGAATACTTTCTGAATGCTGAACACACAAAACAAGCCCTCTCTTGTGGAATGGCACCCTGCACACCGCAAAGGAACAGTATACAACAGAAAGAAAAGTGGGGAGAAAATGGGGCCATGCCTTACACCGTCTCTATAGCAAAAATAACCACAAAGAATTATTTGGATCCCCTGCTGCAGGCAGGGGCGGGGGGAGAGGAGGAGAGAGGGAGAGTTCACTGCTCCTCCTCACAGCCTTTGGAGTCACTCCCTATGTTTTGGGACTGAAACCATCATCAGATCCTGGCAGTATGGCCAATAGTCTGGGACTGCGGGAACTATCTAAAACATCTGGAGGGCACTGGGTTGTTTACCCCTTAGGTGACAGGAGTAACTGGAAAAAATTCCCCACCTCCACTCTTCTTTTTCTGAATGGGCATTTTCCATGCATAGAATCACACCCATTTCACTCCTGAAGGGGACTTTTCAAAGGCACTGATATACAACCGAACTTGAGAGCAACGCATGCTGAAAATAAAAAACCCCACCTCCTCTACTCAGTCTGAATGACAAAATTTGCAAATGTTTGCCAGCATCTCCTCCTGGCATGCACTGCAACAAACCCTTTTAGATATTCTGCACATTTCACCTTGCCGCTTCAGGCATAATCTCCACAGTGCATGCCTGTGGGTGGCGCCTCTTCCCTGACTCCACTGATCCCAAAGAACAGCCTCCATCGCTCTGCCCCCCATGCCCCCAACATGTGCCACGCTTTCACATCAAAGACACCCAGGGAGGAATCCCCTGGCAGCTTTCATGCTCTGTTGCAAGTCTGCCTGGACTATTCCTAAAGCAGTTTTCCAAACCATGGTAATGCTTTGCTAGCACTCGCCACCTTTCAGCGGGGTTTTTCATGGACAAGGATTCCACCCACACCTCACCCCTTGCCAAGCCAATCTGCAGTATCTTTGCTGTTGCTGGCATATTTTTTCATTCATAATTGTGAATCTCACCTTGTTCTAAGGGTTAAGTTCAGATCACGAGAAGGAAGGTTTTAAGTTATGACTTACCCAAAGTAATCTAAAAAAGCAACAACAAAAATATTCTGGCTCTATGGGGAAATTTGAACCCAAACCCTTTTGTTTTAAAGCCTTAAAATTGCAGGTAACTAGGAAAACCTTCCAGACCTAACTAATTAGGCGTGGAAAACCACCACCACAAACAAAACAAAACAAAACAAAACAAAACAAAACAGCGAAGTATCTTTATAGAGGCTGCTCACGATTTACCATAGTCTCAGGATCCTCCTTTCCCCCCACAATATAAATAAGGTGGGTTTAACTGGCTAAAAATTGCAATAATGCATCTACTGCTGTTAAAACCACACTTTAATCACACATGGTTGAGACAGGATATTATCTGGAAGAGGTGCTACATAGGCAACAGGGGGTTTTGTGGGCCTATTAATGCTGGAGGAAAGGATTGTTACATACACAGAAATTCTGGCACTGATTGGCTCAGCGAACGTCACCTGATTTGCATCAGTTGGCCCTCTACTATTTAGGCACCGGAGAGGTCCAGTGAAGCACGCACCAGTCAGGAAGGAGGTGGACACTTACTGCCTCAACTCTTATTTCTGTTATTTAATAAGAGGACAAAGGTAAACTTGTATAAAATCCCTGTTGTGCTGTCACAGTATTATATGCAATATTTAGTGGAAAGCCCTATTTACAGTTGCCTGTATTTTTTTTAATGATTGATTGATTTAATTTATAAATTGTGCCCAATAGTCTCACACAGGACTCCCTGGGTGGTGTACAACCAGGCAACCCAAAAATAAAAAGCCCTTATATAAATTATACAATAAATAATTGTTACTTTAAAATTTATCCTAGGACAGCATAGTGAATGAAGTCATCAATAAAAAAATATTTTTTATTTTCAATGTTTGATAAAAAAAATAAGAGTTGGAATAATAAAGACTTAAAATAAATTTAATAACTATAGCAAGGCTAATTAAAGCTAAGAATTGGAAAATAAAATATAATAATCAATTGACTGATTGGTATATATAAGTTTGGAATATAGCTATTAATGACAAATTAACATGTGAGATGAAAATGAGAAATGGGTAAAGAAAAAGAAGTTTAATGAGATTTGGGGTGTATTTATTGTGTTTTAAAGAAAGGAAGGGGTCTGAGCTATCAAAAGAATCATTACATTTTGGAAGGGGGAATGTCCTGAAATAGTTTTTTTCCCCCTCTTTTTTGTAACATGTAAAATTTATTTTTTGCTGTAAGTCAAATTCTAATATTGCATTTTAAATGTTATTTTGTTTGTATTTTAGATTGGAAATTAATAAAAATATTTTAACACAGTAAAATCAATCAATCTACAATTACAATTAATTCAATTTAATTCAACTGATTAACAATAAGTTAATCAGTACAATAAGTTAACTTGTTTAATTTCATGAATATGTTCATTCTTCTATATGAAAGCTTCTCAACCAAAAATGAGCTTTATTTTTAAAGCTTTTGCTCTCAGCAGCAGCAAAGAGAGAAGACTAACTTTTCTTCCCTCCGTGTACTTGCTTTCAGGCATAGAAATATCCCTCATGAATGGAGTTAGCAAATGCAAATTCAAAAGACCACTTTTTTAAAAAAGCAACCCCTGCTTCATCTAGACCACAAGCTCTCTGAAAGGTTGCTTTCTGCATTCATTACCATCTTAGTCAAGACACTGACCCAGTTCACACAATCTGGCGGCTCATGATGACTTTTTAAAGCAGCTGTGGGGTACAGCATGTCTCGAATACTCAAACCATGTCAGGGGGTTACAATGGCTTAATATGTCATCCAAACAACCCAAAATCTATGGGTTGTAGATGGTTTGTTGTAGATGGTTCATTAATTATGCCCACAACTCACCTTCACCAGGTTCAGCTATCATGACAAGCCTGAAATACACACCAAAAACTGTTACAGTGCAACATGGCTTAAATGAGCAAGCCATGATGGGCTGCAGTGTCTGTGTGAACTGGCAGTGTCTCTGGCAAGTAGTCTCCACGGAGGGGCAATTCTTGCTGAAAAGCAACCAAGGGAGAAAGACTCTTTCTATATACCACTGTATTATGTTTAGGCACCAACGTAAGTGCTTGTGAATGAAGCACAAGGTGAAGGGGCAAGTCCCACAAGTTGAAGAAGGGGCATCTTTCTTCAACATGGTGCTGTCCAGAGAGGTTGGATTACAATTCCACTCAGCTCTAGTTAGCAAGGTTAATGGTGACTGATGACAGAAGCATGCCTAGAAGGCACCAAGATGGGGAAGGCTTCTGTAAGGTATAATCAACCACTGCAGAAAACTGGCAGGTACCTGTCTTTTATCATGGATCTCCTACTCCAGAAGCAAACATCTCAATCATTACATATAATCAAGTCTAAGATGAAAGTGCTAGAAAGTCCCCAATTTTTCTTGTTGCTTCCAGGAATGCCACTGAAGTTTCCAATTCCCTGGGTTTGCATCCAGGTTCTGTCTTCTGCAAGAAGGTCTCACTACCCAAATATTGAGGATTCCGGTTCCCCTCCACACCACAGTTCATCCCATTCAGCAGGGTTTCTTGATTCTTTCGCTAGTCTTTTCTAAGGGGTGGAGATGCTGCTGTGGGCAGGAGGGGACAGGGAAATCCACAAGCACAGTTGAGCCAGCATGTCCCTGGCTCCCCTTATCTGTCCAGCTTGTAACAACTGCATTAAAAATCAAGCACCATTTCCCATAGGCAGATTTGTCTGGAATAGGAGGAAGGGAAATGAACGTCCAAGAGACTAATGGTGAGGGATTAGTGCAGGGCAATTAACGCTTAACTGCACTTTGCAGAAGTTAATGTGATAACATAAGGCCCCATCAGCACACACATTTCAACATTATGAACCAGAAGACACCTCTTGGAGAACAGGCAAATTTTTCTCAAATGTTCATTAGAAAATTTAGAAATACCTAATCAGGCTGAGGAAAGCTGGCCTATTTTTATCAATGCCTAGACACTCTTCAATTCTGACTAGCTACCAACGTAGCAAATCCCAGGATGTTACAGACACTCAACCACTCACTGGTGAACCAAGTCTGCCTTTGCTTTTTTCAGCCCAAGCCCATAACACATTGCTTTGCCACCCTTCGAATCCCTTTTCATTTGGTTATTAAAATTTATGCACACCTTGATTTGCTAAAAAGCTACCAAAGTGGTTTACAATAACCAAAAAATAGAACCCCAAAACAAATAAAAAGAATCTTTTTAAAAAGTAAAGTGTTACATCCACACATTTTAAACCACTAAATTGGAAAGATGCATCCTTGCATCCTTTTTAAAGACCAAATAAGTGGAGACCAGTTGTAGTTCTTGTTCCCTTGTCTGGGAACACAGGAGAAAGCTCTTTTGCATGGACTTGTGCATGAAATGGTGTCCTCAGAATGGGCTTTCCTGCAGATATTAATATTCAGGAATGTTTGTAAGACAGACAGTACTCTGATTTATTCACTCAATTTATACCCTGCCCTTTTCTTGTGAACTTCTCCTCCTACTGCTCTGAATCTTAGCTCCACAGCAACAACCCTGTAAGGTAGACTGGGCTAAGAGTCTGTGACTGGCCCAAGGTCTTCCAGGTGGCCCCATGGCCAAGCAAGGACACAAACCCAATCTAGAGCCAGTCTGAGCCCCAGTCCCACACTTTTAACCACTACACCACACTGGCTCTCTCAGATAGCCAGGTCTTAAGCCACTTTGGGCTTTAAGCATTGTGAATTGTGCCCTGAAGGGCAATCAACCAGCATCAAAGGTCTATCAAGCCATAGGTAACATTCACTGGTTCACAGCCTAGCTGTCTCGTTTTGCATTAACTGAGGTTCCTCTTCTTTTGCTATGCAGACCAGGGTTGGGCCAAAACCCTTCAGAATCCATCCCTCTAGCATCCAGTGTACGTCCTCTTCAGTGCTGAGCCTCATCCAGTGAAGTGAACCAAGCCAAGAGGAAGTCAGTGAATGCTTGTGGAGCTCGGGATGCACAACTGACAAGCTTCCCTGTCAGGAGCAGTTGCAGGGCACAGAAGAGAGGTGCCTCTTGCCAGGCACCTTTCCTAATAGCCAGCCTTTTTCCCCACTTGCTGCTGCCAGAAGAGGAGTGCTGTTTGGATAAATGGGGCTTGATCCCTGGTGAGTGCCCTGCAGATGCTGGGCAACCTTGCCAGGAGCTCAGAGTCTGGGCCACTGCAAAGCAGGCCAGACTCCGGGGAGCCAAATCCAGGAAATCCAATAGATTGCCACCCCCAACAGATTCCTCACACATCCCTCACCATCTGCTGTCCTCTGCAACACTGTACTTTGAAGCCACTGTATTTCACAATCACATTGCTTGAGAAATGGACAACAGATAAACCTGGCTGGTTTTGCCCAACAGCTGGCCACAGAATCAAACTTTAGGTGGGCTTCTCTATCTCAGTCTTACTCCTTGTAACAGTGATGACCAAAACAGAACCTGAAAACTCACCTTTTGTTCTAGCTTAATCCCCTTGTTCCCATGCCTACCTGTAAACCAACCGAAGCATGAAAAACTGAATTGCCTACTGCTTCCCCACTGCCGCTCCCACAGCTTTCCCCGTTGCTTCCTCCATGCTGAATTTTGGACTGGAAGCTACTTGGGCACGGGCCTGGCCTTCTTCATTAAAGTGCTATGCAGGGTGAAGGTACTAACAAACCAGAACACATAACTCTCCATGCCAGGAAAGCTTCCTTGCACACAAGTGACCCTCCCCTCCCCACTCAAGTACTTACAGATGCACTGGAGGTGCCCAATGAACTTGTGCTGGCAGCGGGGATGGAGTTTTCTGAGGAGGTGGAGAGCTGCCGCACAAGGGGACCGTGAGCCGTGGAGGCCATAGCGCTCGACAGGTAGCTTGGGCCTCCGATATCTGCGTGGTGCTTCAACACTGTGCAAAAGGGAGCAAACGAAAAGGCAAAAGATGGTAAGCTGAATAATAACTGCTTCTTCACAAATGTTTGCACCAAGCTGTAACTGAGCGATTGACATGAAAGAACTAGAGAGCGGACAAGAGAGAGGGACCTCCTCAGACAGGACCTGCTTCCCTGAAGGAAGAAGCTGTGAAAGCACACGAGAGGCTGCAGCATCTGACAGCACTGCCCCCTTTATTGCCCCAGAAGCAGCAAGCACCCTTCTCCGAAGCTGAAGGGGAACAGGAATGCGAACCCAAGCTCTCCCCGGACAGACCTGGCTGTGGCCAGCCTACCTTCACTTCTCTCGGAGGAGCTGTCCCGCAATCGCTTTCTCTCATGAACTGGAGTCAGGATAAGTGAGCGCTCAGGCGCCCTATCGGCCTTGGGAGCAGCCCTTAGATCGTCTAAGGACTGCCTGTGTGCCTTGTCTGGCTCGATTTTGTGATGCAAGCAAGCTGAGGAGTGGAACAGAAAGAGAGCCATGAAAACGCCCTGCTTTCACCTCTCTTTCCTGGCCTTCAGGGCACAGCTGTCACACAAGGGGCCCTGCTGCAGAGATCCAGAAGAGGCCAGGACTCACACAAGCACTGCAGCACGTTATGGTCAGAACAACACAGAGGTGCTGTCTGCAGCAACTGCCCCTAAGTGACAACCCACAGCAACCTGCTTCTCCCCGTCGCTTATTATCTGCTCTTCCAGGCACCATGCATGTGAAGCTGAACAGTCAGCCTCACCTCTTTAAATCTGATGACGTTCTAGAGTGGGAGAGTGGGAGAGAACCATGTGTGGCAGGACTCCCTCAACCTCTGGAGCATTTGCAGCTGTGGCGGCAATGCAGCACAAAGGCAGGACAGAGGGCAAGTGTGCAGTTGCTGCAAGACACTGCCTCCAAAGCTAGCCAAGTGCACAACTCCTAGCTGCTCCCAGACATCAAACGGCTTTTAAAGCCTAGCTTCCATTCTCCACAGCTCGCTTCATGCCCACAAATTTGGAACTCTGTGGCACCTGCAGTCTCTTGTGGGTCTGAGAAGAAAGTCCTAGTTGGCTTTATATGACCTCGGTAAAACATTTTGGCAAATCAACAACAGGGCCTTGCTAGTGCCTCTGTTTTAAGCAATGACCTACCTTTTCAGCTGCATCAATTCTGTATAATATTCCTGATACTGAGACAAGATCATCCATGCAAAATGGAGGAAGGGATAGCATACACTCTGTACATTTGGGGGTATATAGCCAGGGCTTAATAATGTTGTGGTGGACCTGGTTTTGAATACCAGGACATAGCCCCAAGATATGTGCACAGCACCTTTCCCACATCACTAAGCCAAATACAGACAGGATTAGTCCAAAACAATTCCTAGGTGGGACAGCCTGGAACTCAGGACACCTGAGTCCTAACCTATTCCTATCTTGTAATGAGATGGATTTTGTAAAATGTGACTTTGCATCCTGAAATTTCTTCTCTGTCAAAGAGATGCATTTTACACTGTAAAATATTTAAGCAAATTCCCCACACGGTCTTTTAAAAACTGAACTATAGCTACATAGCTGCTCTCCAGCAGAGCATGTATGAAACAGACCATACTACTATTTTATTTATTTATTTATTTATTTATTTATTTAATTATATTATTATTATTATTATTATTATTATTATTATTATTATTAAAACATTTTTATGCCGCCCCATTCGCCGAAGCCTCGGGGCGGCTTACAACATTCTATTGAGAAAAGGATACCAGAACTTAAGGCTGCAGTTACATCTACCAACCCAGAAGCGTGCCTACACTTGCAGACACATGAAGCCTGCCTGTGCTATCAGGGCAGAGAAACATACTTGGCCCATGCACAGAAGCACTCTCTTGTTTGCTATTTCACTTCTTCCAGGGTGGAGTTCTAGCATGAAATCAACTTCCAAGGCAAGGCTCTGGCTCATATTACTCTGCTATGGGACACACAGTTGGACAGTTCCTGCCAATGAAAGGCCAAAATCAAGATACAACACTTACTGGCTGCAGCTAAGAACGTATTAACCAGCTTGTGACGGTCCTTGCGCGCAGAGTCAGACAGATTGCTGGGAGGCATGGCGGGCCGGTGTTTCAAAGTGAGCTTTTTGGGAGGTTTGATTTTCTCACAGGGCTTGTTCTGTAGCTGAGATTTCAACATGCTCTGGAAATGCAAGCTCATTGGTACATCTGCAGAAGAAGGCACATACATGTACACACTTTGAAGGTGGCATTACAAAAACATCATCTCCAAATGCACTTACCACATACATTTTATGACTTGTAGGTGACTGTCAAAGATTTGTGATGGTGCAGAGGAGAATGTTGCCAAGGGTCAGGTAACTGTGTGCTACACCAAACCAACGCCCACCCTGTTACTGGTTATTTGAGGATCAGTGGATTTAACTAGCATGGAAGAGGTCACAGCGCATGTGAAACCAGCATCTAACTTATTTTTGAAGTGCTGAAGTAAGAGGTAGAGTTGAGCCCTATTAGACAAAGCAGCCCCATACCTTCTGAATGTCAAAAAATGCAGAACCAAGGCTCGAACTGGGGCATGTTGAATGCAGTATAACTACTGCTTACTTATTAACTACTGCTCCATTTTGGGGCCTAATTCAAGAATTCCTAGTTCTTGGACTTTAAAGCCCTATGGGTCCCCCCCAAACTGGTGCCTGCCAGGTATTTTGGAGCTGAACTCCCATCAAGCATTCCAGCCAGCATGGCCAATGGTAAGGAATGGTGGGAGTTCTGGTTCAAAACATCCAGAAGCCACCAGGCTGAGGAAGGATGTCCCACCTGATCTGGGACTCATATCAGGAGAACTGGCCTATCTCAGATGTATTTAGTTGGGTATATTCCAGTCAGCTTCTGAAGTCTTACATGGGGTTCTCCGGCCTTCAGAAGGGATACAGGTGGTCAAGTTTTGCTATCCCCTCCACAGGGAGGCCTAACTACCTCCTGCTTACCTCTCACCCAATAGTAAAGACATGGATCATCAAATAAGTTTGCTCATGCACAACTGTATGATTTGTATAGTAAGGTGTTGTTGATCTTAATGCATATTTATGCATTTTCTGCAATTTCACAATTACATATTTATTGTTTCATTATTTGCAGCTTTTATTTGAAAACTGCCCTTTTGGGACTTAAAGTAGAATGATGAAATAAAACACTAAATACATGTATGAAAATATTTATGGAAATAAATGTATGAACAGTGAATTACTGAGTACCACCTCTAGCTAAGAAGAGACAGAGAACATGTTCCAGTCAGGGGCTCCTGAAGCAGGAGGCAGGCCTCTTCAGCAACACAGAAAGAGGTAGCCGGACAGACTCAAGCTCCCTACCCAATTTCCATCCAAGATCGGGTAAACTGTACAGCATGCTAAGTCACCCTGAGAACAAACAACAGCAGGTGGGTGGCTTGTCTATGACTCCTGACAGATAATTGCCTGCTCGACAGCTTGCTATGGCTTGTTTCTCTCTCGGTTGTCCCAGCCACTGCTGACACATATTGCAGGGGGCCTTCTGGCAGAAATCCTCATTCCCTGTGTCAGTACCCTTTCTGTTACTGGTCCACCAGGACTGCCTGCTCACAAGGGAAACTCCTCCACCCTCCCACATCAGATCACCAAAGAGATTTAGGTTTCTGAGCCCTTAATATGTCTGCAAACCATTTTAGCCTTTATTTTAGGGGGTCGGGTCTTGTACATTCACAGGACTGCAAATGAATCCAGTATAGCCAGATCCTCCTCCTCCTCCTCATGTTCTTCTTGACATCCTCCCCAACTCAGGCAAAATCAAAACTCCACACTGCCACCCTCCACATCAGATTGCAAAAAGGAAATATTTATTGGATCCCTTATGAATGTGAGGGTGCATTTTCTTCGGCATCTTGTACAAGACTGGCTGTGCACTACTTAGCCTATCATATCAATAACCCCCATTATCAATGGCCTCACCAATTTCATCCTCCATTTCCCTATACTTCGGGTAAGGGGTGGTTTCCTTTTGATGCGTTTTGACCAAGCCTGCTTCATGATTTATTGATGAATAATACCAACCCCTTAAGCTCTCTCTCTCCTGCAGCTGGATCCATCAGGAGTCCTTCCTTTAAGATTTCTAGGGTGAAAAAATTAAACATCCATCCTGAGCCAGAGGATGTTGAGAAGGAATGAGAGATAATGGTGACAGCAAGAGAAGTTTGTGAGGAGCGATGGGATTTTGCAGCTCTTGCCAGAAGGCTCTCTAGTTGCTCCTGACAACCCACAGCACGATAAACCTGCTGTGCTCAGGCATCACAACCACCCCCCGCCCACAGAACAAGCCACCCTAAAGGACCCTACCACAAGTTATGGATTCTCAGGGTGATTTGTGTGAGGAAAATAACCTATGGCTAAAAAAGAAAAAAATGCTCTGGATTTGGAATCATGCTAAGCCTGCCCGCATCTACCCACAATAACAATGCATTGCCACTTAGCATGACATGCAAACCAGGTCAAAGCCTTTTTCCAGGTGTATAAAAATCAATGATTAAAATAAACCCAAACCCATCCCCACTCCAGGTTAAATAGATTTTTAAACTTCTCTAATGGCAAATGCTATTATTAAAGCATCCCACAGTTACTCCCCAAATGAAATCAATGCCTCTAAAGGAAGAACAGATTTGATCATTTCTCAGCTATGAATATTTACACTTTACCTACCAAACAAAAGTAGTTAATTTTCAGCTAGTGAAAACAAACTGCTATAGACTGTCCAGATCCTACTTCTACATATTGTTCATAGGCATTTCATTCTTGATTGTGACTTCTATTTTTGTAAGAGTGGGGCAGGGCCAGTATAAAATGAAGGAGAAAGAAGCAAAACGACACCAGAAAAAAAAGGGAAACAACATTGTCCAGTGTCCACACTTAACCAGACATACCCCCAGGGATGCGAGTCATAGAAAGCCCCTGCATGGGCATATCCTTAAAACACTCCCTCCACAGAAAAAGCAGAGCAGAGCCAAACACATACAATGTGACAAAAAAGGGCATGTCCTGGTTGTAAGAATTAACTAGCAGTAAAATCTATGCTAAAGACAGGGTATAAATATAACAACAATAATAATTATTATTATCATCATCATCCATCTAAAAACTGCTTAGAGGTCAGATCTGCCCCACTGTTTCAGAAATATGTGAGAAGGTATCAATGGGAAACCAGATTTAAATCAATGATTTAAGTCACCATTTATCTTGCTGATTTAAATGATTATTTAAATTACCTTAATTTAAACCCAGCCACCACAACATTTTGTCTGGGAAGGAACTACAGGAGTACTAGCCCCAACACTGACTGGAGCCAGCATTCAGAACCTCCAGCTCTCAGACACACAAGCATGTGATGTTGTGTCATGTCCCTATACAACCATGCTCATCCCTGAACTTTCAGACTGTTCTTACATGAGGGAGAGGGGGTGCCCTGGACAGGTTCTGTCTATGGCAGCCTAGTGGGTTCTATACCTGCCCTGAATGTGTGAAAGGGAATGTATACACAGAGACCATGGAGTAGACAGGAAGAGAATTAAATCAGCCTCAAGCAACACACACAGAGAGCAATGAGAGCCCGACAGAGAACCCTGAAGATGAGATTAGAAGACAAGAGAAGATTGTGAAAAACTACCCCGAGACACTCACCTTGCTGTTTTTAAGGGTAGTTCTGGTGGCAGGGAAGACTTCTTTTTTCTAAATCATTTTAATCTCAAGCTATTTAGTGTGTTTACTCTATTAGACTAATTTGCAAGGCGTACTTTTGGCTTTATTTCTTTCAGTTTTATACTGTAGGTTGCTTTATTTAGCGTAATCTTTAGCTGTTTTATTTTTATGGTCTTAAACATTTTTATTGATAGCCTTGTCAGTTGATGGGCAGTATACAAGCATTGTTGATGAAACAATAAAATGGTTAGTAAAGGAAAAGACTTAAGGTGAAAAGACCAGTTGGACAACAGGAGAGCAGCTGACGAGATAGTATGAGCTGGGGATATTAATAGAAAGAAGCTTAAGTGCCAGGCTGAAAGGGGGAAGAAAACACAGACACACGCATGCTGCAAATACATTTTAAACCATCTGACATTGCAGCCTGCCTTAACCACAGCTATACGCTAGACACAATGGGAGGAAAAAGATGGTGACCACTGGATATACAAACATTCAAGGGGGTTGCTCTGTGTGCTCTGTTTGTGTCTGTGTGTGGTTACATGAGACAGAGAGAAAGAGGAGAAAGCACATCACCATTTAAGACAAATATTTCCCGCTGATCTTCCAGCCCAGCTGAAAATGCAACCACCTAGTTTAGTTTTCCTCGAGCTTCCTGCTACAATGCTAGCCAATGTCTTACTGCGCCCAAACGGCATCATGACCTGCTGACAGAGAAACAGACAGCTTCTCTATCCAGCCAAGTGTTTCAAGGCAGCAAGGCTCCTGAGGGCCCCCAGATGGCGCTCGCCTAGCAATTTTTAAAGCCCTGATTAACATCCTTTTCACCAAGGTTGTTATGATGTTATTACGTCATCTGGAAATTTCCAGTCAGAAACCAAATTGTCCAGACGAGGGCACACTTTATGAACCAACTCATACAGTGGAGCGAGAACCCAGCGGAGAGCGGGGAAAGAGACGCTTGCTTGCCTAACTGCTTAAATGATTCCTACTAGGTCTCCAGCAGTGCATGCAATCCAGCACAGGCACTGGCAAACTAGGTCAGGAATGCCTGGGAGTTGGTGCCAATGTGGCTCAGCGCCCTAGGAGGGCCAAAAGATATTCCTTCCCAGGCATTCTCTTGTCCAGAAACAGCCCAAGCTCTGCAAACCAGGTGGCTGCCTGCTGATCTCAGAGAGGGGGAAACTATCACCATCAAAATGCTGTCTACTTCCAAGGGATCATTATAGGGCCTGCATGACTATGGGTCTGAGTATTGGTCCTTACATAAGGCTGGGGAAGGAGATAATCCATATGCTGCTCTCCCCACTATTCAGACTTCAGAGAGGGTTTCTCAACTCAACTTACCATCTGGGAATGAGAGGACAGGGTGGATGCAGGAGTCCAACTGTGAAAGACGTTCCATCAAAGGGGCTTCATACTGGATTTCTGGAGGCACTGAGCTCCGCGTGCCACAGAGTACGCACATGGGATTCACGTCACAGTTGCACCGACCCATGCTATTGCGATGAACCTGGGTACAAGAAGGAATGGGGAAATGGCAAAAGTAGAAAAAGTAGTCAGTCTACCTCTACTGGCCTCTTTATTTCACATATAGCTATTGACAGTATCCTGAATTGACTCACAGGAGATGTGCATAACCACCCTACTGGAACTTTTATCGTTTATGGTGAACTGACACAAGATGGCCTGCTACAACTTCAGGCTCAAGGACCTCACAGTGCATCCAGGATCAAAGCTGTCTGCCCCCCAAATTCTCTCCATTTCGGAACAATCAAGGAAGCCATATTCCCATTTCATGAAAATGGCTTTCACACATGAACATGCCACATTAACCATATTCACAACTCAAAAAGAAAGGAAAGCAGTTTCACAATTGACATTAACAGTAAATACAGGTCTGGGTGCAACGAGCAGGCCCTAGTGAACAGGTCTGCAGAAAGCACTCAACCAAGGGTTAATTAACTTGGGCTCTGTGTAAGCAAGGATGTGGCATCTCAACCCCTCTCCTTTGCATCCTGTTTAGCAAACAACTCAGTAACAGTCTCTGCCTGGGTTGTGCAGCAAGAAATGAGAACGTGGCACCCTGAGTAGGTGAAGGAGGAATTACCCAGAGTTTTTGACCCATCAACAAATCATGGCTTATTAACACTGGGTTGCATCACCATCCCACTTTGTAACTAGCAATCAAAGCAGCAGCACATATGTACAAAATGTGCCTACAGTACCAGTATTTAAAGACTGCTTTTGGGAAACAATTTGGGTTACCGTGGTAAATGACTGTGCACTTCTTTTTAGTGACACAGTCCTAAGTGTGCTCCATTATTTCTCCATATTCAAAATCATTCTGAATTCAAATGTTGTTCTTCCCCCAACAACAGGAGCCAAACCCTTAAACTGCCTAGGGGAAAGGATCTCTGTACCATTCCACACAACACATTTTGCCTTGCTAGGCATTTTGCTCCCTTTAGTGTCATCTGCTCAATAATCCAACAGTAGAGACATGTTTACAGAGGGTCACTGACTCAAGTTCACCCGCTATTTCAAGGCTTTTCAAAATTGTGAAGCCAGCTTCTATAGAGCAGAACAGACAATTGCTAAGAAAAGCAAAAGCCCCTTCTTTTGCCCATTCTCTAGTCAAAAGGCCCAGGCATAAGGTACCTTCTCATGCAATGTAATCCAAGGAAGGAAGGACAACTACAAGCCTAAGAAAAGGCAATCCAGTCAGGACAACATCTGACAAATGTTGCCTAATCATACATTGCAGAGACTTGGTGAATCATTTTTCTAATGATATGGATGCTGAGATAGAACTGTAACATGGGGAAATTCATATTTGGGTCTCTCCCCCAAATTTGGACCACAGGATTCTTTTCACTTCCGGCTGTAGATATCACATCTACTATCTTATACCATTGTGATAATCAATAAGAAGTCTCGCTTTTAAGTGAAAGTCAGAAATGATACCATCTTCTTCCACACCAACCTTTTTGGAGAGTGGTACTAGGCTGCTGGGCCGAACAAGCCGTCGCTTCTTGCAGCTGAGGACAGGGCGTGTGCGGGCCGCTACACAGGTTCCATCAGGAGCTGAAGACACAGCGTTTAGTCTCTGCTTTTTACGCAACAGCTCCTCAGCATCTGAGCCATCTCCCTGAACATGCTCTGTCAAGCCTGGCTGTAGACTGCCCAGTAATGGAAACAAACATGAGTTAAATCTTGCAACCTCCATCACAGCCATCCTGTCAACTCAAGTGTACCTAGATTTCCCATGGTTTTTAAACAGAGAACAATCTGCCCATGTCACCCAGTAAGTTCATATTCACAGTGAGAGATTCAAACCAGAGTCTGACTGAAACAACACATTCTCGGTTAGCAGAAACTAAGTCGCACTGAACAGAGGGAGCCACCCTGCACACCAGCGGATCGTTGCTCTCCCTCTTGCTCAGTGCTGTCAACACTGTATGTCAGCCGCTTCAAACAGACTTCACTTGAAACAGGACTTTACCTGTGTTCTGCCACTAAACCTGAACCCTTCCTGTTTCTCCGTGTCCCTCACATACCCTTCTGCTTCTTGCTGATTCCTACAAAGAATTATGTGGGATCACATTTATCTTATTCACTGTTCCCACAGTGTTCTTTCCCTCCACTATTACTTTATCTATTTGTTTGACTTATACCCCAACCTTTCTACCAAAAAATGGCCATTATGGCAGCTTAAGGAAGCAACTGACATTAAAATAAAATAGTACCTTAATATAAAGCATAGCCACTACAGAACAAATATGACCCAAACTAGCATCTAAGCCAACAGACCCACTAATAGGCCAAAGGCTGCCAAGGCATTCTTTGCTTGCAGGCAGAGAGGGATCAAACCTGTCTTTTCCTTGAAAGGCATTTTCACATCCAGGAAACAGCTACCAAAGGGCCCCCTCTTGGGTCACCAAGCTTACCCCTGGATGTGATGGTCTCAAAAGAACAGCCCTTCAGGTAACTTGGTCCCAAGCCATACAGGGGCTTTATTCATCATAACCAACACTGCTGGAAACAGACCAGCAGCCAGTTGCTCTAACAAGGGCGCTTCATGCTTCTTGTAACTGGCATGCCCCCGCAATGTAGCTATGCTATGCCTGTAGGCACACTCCAACAGCCCAGATTCCTTCTCGCAGTCAAATAAAATCCTTCTCACACAGAAACCTCACAATTACCAGCTATCTCTCCCTGCCTATGCTCCAACCATGTCCTGTTTGATGCACTTGAGACGCCAGCTGCTAATGCTGGGGCTTCAAGCCTAACACAGTCAGTGGCCTTCAGGTGAGGAAGACTGTTTACTACTCCGTTCTTCTGATCAAAATAATAAAGTTCTGTTCCCACCCATCACTGATTTCTAGACTATTTGGACCAAAAGGGTTCTCGGGAAAATATACACTAACGCTGAATAAATGCTATAAACATCAGGAATAGTTTGGCACAGGCAAAATTATTAGCCCTAGACCTGCAAGTGATTTGCTGAAAATACTCTTTCAGAAGCATCATTCTAGACTAAACGCATATTCTTTCAAGTGGGTCTCTGCAAAAGCCTTACGTGTTAATAACTCCATTGACCGGTCTCGGCACTCCACAGGTTTTGGCAGGAAGGGACTCTTGGGTATTGCCAAAAGATGCACCAAGATTCTCTGACGGCTGGGTGATACAAGTACCCTGTAAAGGTGAGGCAGCAAGAGAGAGAAACTGTCAGACATTAGAAGACCCTGATGAGGAACACATTTCTTGACAAAGCACTAGAAATAACCTAGAGTGACTTGGCACCTGGAAGACCAGGAGTTTAGATTTCTATGTCTACAACATCTGCTTTGTGCTTCTTAGTAACAAGGTACACAAGAGAATGGTACATGAGTTGATGCCTTCAATACCTCAATGAATTAGAGGCCCCTAAGAAGCATTTCCTTCAGCCTTCACAAGCATTCTCCGCCTTGGAAGCAAAAGGCGGTCAGGCAGGTCTGTCTCTTTTTTAATGTAAGGCTGTCTATTCTTCATGAGATCTATCATGTTATTATGGAAGACAGTTTTCATAGCTGAGAGGGTCTTCCTATACTCAATTTCAGACGATAAAGCACACAAAAATCCCACAACAAGGTTAACACACTTTGCCATTTCCTAAGTCTTTTGAAGTTGACCCACAGGCTGTTCATCTCTTTATGGAAACAAAGGTTTGTTAAGTCTCCCATACAATTATTTTCACACATTTTAAGATTCTAAGTAAGCAACAAGTGCACAGCCCTTACCACTTGCAAGAATAAATAAAATAAAATGCTCCTAGTTACCTCTTTTAAAAACCAAGTTAGTTTTTGTGCCTGCAAAGAAAATTGAAGAAAAATACTCCAACTGTGAAGTTATAGAATTAAATGGATAGCTGAAATGGAGCAATAATTTACAAATGATTTGACTTTCCCATTCAAGCAGGTATATTTTAGGTTGAATATCTGAATTTATATGCATGGTCTGTCTCAATGTCCCTTTTAAAGGCATAATGAATAAAACAATATATTCTTGACACTCTTGATCCTTTAGATGAACAAAACTAAATGAATTCACAAAGCAAATCAAGAATGGTTCAGATGGACATGACAGAATCCAGGTACCAAATCAGTATTTTAATTTCTAAAGGGTTAGTTGTGTGACTGTTGAAGCAAATATAGAAAAGGCATTTCAGGACACCTTAAAGATTATGGTATAGCCATTGTGTATTAGATTCCCCTAAATCAGATGGTAGGAGCGTTATCCTCTGTTGGCAGGCAAGGATATAAAGAAAAAACAATGTAAGTAGTGAGTTCACATGGAAATTAAAAGCAAAAAATACTATACTTTTTAACAATAGGTACCACTTCAAGCATCTGATGGAATGGAATCCAGCCTATGAAAGCTAGTAACATAATAACTGTGTTAGTACTGAAAGTGCCACAAGGCTTTGCTTTTCCAGCTCGCTAAGAAGTGCCCAAGTGCAAACCCAGAATGCTGCTGAGCGTGCTGGCACAGAGTGCCAAATGAACAGGCTTCCACATGGGTTATGGATGCATTACTGAAACTATTCTATTATCCTTTTGCAATAAGGGTTTTTTTGTACTAATACACTCTTTCTTATATATGGCAACGATATCCAGATATTTTTAAAAGGCAAGAGAAGGTACAGTGTCCTCAATGGAGGATGGAGGCCAAAAACAGCTGAACTATCCAACAACTGTTATTGTTTATATTGTTATATAGCAATACCTGTTAAAATCTACTCTAAAAAAAGCACACGCACACACACACACACACACACAATTTAACATGTGTTATAATCCTGCCTGGGCAAACGTAGCTGACATGCTGCATCACAACATCTACACAATTTTTGTGGGCCAGGAAATAAAAAGCTGCTGTATAGAGAGAGATCATGGGTTCTGCCATGCACATGCCTTACAAAAAGGCCAGGGAGAGTATCTACAAGCAAATAAAGTGGGTGACAAATGCTGAACATCTCTGAGAAATTCCCAGGCATAGCTAGAAATGTTCTGGTCAACCACCTATTTAAAATTATCCTGCTAGTATGAATGTTGATATCATAGAGCCCGCTATGAAACCACCTGATCACTAACTCTGAACCAATCTGGGATTGGCCAATATCTAGCTCAGAGCACAGTCACATGGTCTGCTCTGAGAAAACAGGTGGAAAGCGGGATACAATTCTCCCTCCATTCCCTGCCCTACAAAAACCACTGCCTATAGATCTGCTGCTGACTCCTAGAATTTGCTCCTTCTCCACATCAATTGCAGTGCTGTTTAAATTGTTCTGGCTACTTTCCCTAGTCAGGTGCACTAATGCTGCAGAGTGTTTTATTTGTTATTACAGTTAGTTTTACAATACACCTTAAAATTCTTTCATGAACTTGCTGCAAGTTTCCTTGAAAGACACAGAGAGACAGAACATACATTTTAAACATTAGAATAAGTGTTTGATTCTAATAATTAGAAAATTGCACTCCAGCACTGTGAGGAAGCAAATACTAATCTCTGGCCCACAGTAACATGCAATCCTAGGAAAACACATGTTCAAGAGGAAGGATGAATCATTGATACAGGGCCACCTACACTCTCGGGGAAATATTATCCACTTGGTCAGAGACAAAGTTCAAGAGAAGATGAAGTCTTAGGGAAGGAAGTGCTAGGTATCCCCTCCCCCATCCCTTGCTCAAACCTGGTTTCACCCAACAATCTACTTAAGGATAATGGGGGAAACCATGAGTAGGAACTATTACATGAAACCATTTACAGATGCATCATTAAAGTATATTTTGGGTGTTTGTTTCTACTGTATGTACTACTACCAAGTCTAAAGAAGGTAACCACATCTGATACACTGAGTCTAGGAAGCACTGAAGATTCCTTTAGTCTAACTTTCCTTCAAAAACTTCTCCAGAATATTTTTGCTAAAGTTTATAAAGTTTCTAGGAAATGCAGCATTATTTCCCCCAGGCAACATGGAATCTGGATGCAAAAATAGTTTCCACTGAAAAATCAATGCACAAAGCAAAACATGGCACAACAGAAAGCATCAGTTGATCTGGTAACACAGTGGGACCCTTGCCCTATACTTGATCCTGCACAAGACCCACTGTGCTGCGTCTTATGGATTCGGCAACTTGCACCTGAAAGTTTTGGTTGTACCACAGCACTATCTACAGAGACCCTGAAGTATGTAAATTCAGTCTTCTCCAAATACTGGGGCAATAACAACAAAAGGCCAAAAGCTAATAGGCAGAGGTTTTATTCAGTTTTTAAAGGCTGAAATGCGACAAATGCATAACACACATTTGCTCCATACAGATGCAGACAATATACACAGGGTACTCCAAAAATGAAAGAAGAAAATGATTAAGGGAAGTTCACCAATCAAATATCCCCCATGGGTCGGGGGAGGCCCGATATCTCAGTACTCACCAGCCTGTCAATCCCTGGCTCCAGCTTGATGTCAGGATTCAGAGTGTGGGATGAATCACCTAATACAGGGTCAGAGGGAGGCGCCTCTCCAAGGAGAATCAAACCCTGAAAGACACAGGGAAGAGCAAGTTGGTGCCGCTTTGCTGGGTTAAAGTCTCTTCCAAGCAACTCCAAGAACTAGATTCAACATTACATTTCTATAATTAGACTGCTTCCTTCTCTGCATCTAGTCTCTTCTCGCCCCTTCTTAAAGCTCTACTGTATCTGTAAAGTTTCCCACAGCCTTCTCAATTTATCTACATTTCTGAACTAGTTAACACTCTTTTATCCATTGTGCTGTTTGATTAGTTATCTCTTCAGTGAAGAAATCAAGGCACAGAGTGGGAAGACCCATTCCATCATAATTCACATTTATTTCTGCATATGTGATGCAACCTGGAAAAGTCTGGGGAGGAAAGTAATTAGCTGCCCTCTTAAAAGTCAGTTCAATGGTGCTAGAGAGAAATGTTGCTCCTTTTGGTTCTCTGGCAACAGGTAGAGCATTGTTTCATACATGGTATCTCTATGTTTTTCTACAACACTTTCCCTTCACTGATAAGCAATGCCTTCTTGGTGACTAGCAATCAGAGCTACAAGCAACTGAAAGGACTTGGCTTATATCAGAACGATTCTTCATAATATTTATCTGCCAAATGTGCAGTTTTTGGAAGTCATTTTAGTACTCTAAATGTTCTTTAACTTAGATTCTAAAGGTGATGAAAAATTTTAAAAATCTGCCTTCTAATTAGAGTGGTAGCTTGTAGAATATTAAATATAAGTTTTTTCAACTTCCCTACTATCTCTGTGCCTGACTTAAAGACACACATTCACTTGTATGCACTCTTTCTCCCCTCTCACAACACTCCCCTCCATGTACATGACTTATTGCCACTTACAACTGCATTTACATTTAAGCAATTAAAAAAACCTGAAAGATATTTTGTTGACAATGGTAGCTTTCCTAAGCTGTCTGTCCCTGCATTCCTTATGGGCAGAGGATATTAATCCTTTCCTAATACAGAAAATCTCTGGGTTGTGAACAAGTTACATACCTGAGAAAATGGAAATTCATCTTTATGTTGAATGTTTATGTAAGGTGGATCAGATGTGGTTGGCCCTCCGCATTTGTAGGTGTTAGGGTGCAGGACCCCCGTGGAAGTAGAAAAGCCACAAATATCTCTACCCTCCCCCACCAGTGCTTCCTTCTTTGCAGTAAGGAAACATCAGAAAGTTTTCCTCCTCCGGATGGGCAGGGAAGGAAGGCATGGTTTGGAGGCCCTCCCTCTCTCCCCTTTCACTTCCTCCCTTTCTATAGTGATGATGATTTTCCTCAACATTTTTTTAAATTAATAGACTTCATGGCAGTTCATTTTTAAGTATGGGTTGTTCATAACTTGGATGTTTGTAATTCAGAGACCACCTGTACTTAGAGAGCACTTGGGACTTTAAGTAAGACTTATAGAGGGAATAGAAGGAGTTAAGCCACTTCAACACCAAACAGGAAGTTGAAATGTGGTGCACATGTAATCCAATTCCTTCCAAATTCTAGCAAGTCTGCACTTTACCTTGCAGTAGCTGCCCGAATTCTAGCAGAACACAATCTAAGTCACTCATGGACAGAATGGAATGATGTGGAAGTTTCTTCCCATAAAGCTCAAACAGCTTCTTTTATCAAGAGATTCATAAAATGACAGCCATGAATGTATGTATGCTTGCAAAATGCAGACTGCATTTGCTAGAGCTTATGCATTTACTAAAGACAGCTTTTATTGCAGGATCATGGGCTTTTAGTATCTCAGTACAAGAAAAACAAAGCTTTTGGGCCAGGAGCATTTACAGTACAGTAGGCAAGTATTCAAGTTAGACGGAAGTCTTCCAAGTAAAATAAAGGGGTATAATTATTTCTAGAGCACTTGGTATGTGCAAAGATCTCAACTGCCTTTATTCCATTAATCCTCAAACCCTCTAAGAAAGTCACATCAGCATTCCTGTTTTCAGTGCAGACCCCAAGTTTTGCAGGGCTCTTGGCCAAGAGGCCCTCTGGGAACCCCTGTGGCAGTACAGGTCAACACGCTTGCCACTGCTGCCATTAGCTATTCACACACCCTCATTCTCAGGACTCACTCTCCCCACCCATCTAGCATCAAAGCTCAAGGTGTCACCTATATGGCAAAGAGGATGTGAAGCAAGCTAGAAACTTCAAAAATGGGCAGACTTCTCCACAAAATGTGGAAGATGTGGAGAATAGGTATGACAATACCAGGCTGTAAAAGTAATTTAATACTGGGAATATGACATCAAAATGCTTGAAGTGAACTTGAGCTAGGTAATTATTAAAAACAAAACAAACAAATCACGAAGGTAACCAAAGAAGAAAGTGTTAAAAAATGGGTGATTTCAATTATCTTCACATAAATGCATGCTCTATTCACAGAAAAGAGGTTTAATTTATTCATACCCTAAAGGACAGTACCCAGAACAAGTGGCCACATGATTGATCAGAGCAGAGGCAGACCTGGACTTAATCCTAAGTGGTGCCACCAAGACCTACAGTGAAATCTGAGTGCTGTCAAGCCAACTGGAAGCAGGGACCAAAATGCTACCTAATTTATTTTACATGTGATTTTATGTTCAATTTTGATGTAAAAAAATTTCCAGGAAGTCACACATAGTCATATTTGACTTTAAAAGGGTAACTATCTAAAAATGAAGGACGGGATCAGTAAAAGGGTAGGTGAAAGGAAGTGTCCAGGGGGTTACAGCTCCATCAAACACTTGGAAGTTATTCAATCCACTAGAAGCTCAGTTAGAATGTACACTTCAGGTCACAAAAGACATTACTAAGCCTAAAAGGTTACCAGCATGGTTAACAAGTAGTATCAAGGAAGCTATTAGAAAAAAATAAGGCTTTCTTCAGAAACTAGAAGTATGGCTCGCATGAGAACAAAAAGGAAATCAAACCTTTACAAAGGAAATAAAAGCATATAGTAAGAGATGCAGAAAATTACTACAAATAACAAGCCTAATAATAAATTATTTAAATACAACAGAAACCAGCTAAGAGGCAGCTGGACCACTGGATCACAATGTAGCTAAAGTATTTCAAAGAGAATAAGGAGAATGCAGACAAGCTAAATTATGTTTTATCTGTCTTCACTGTGGAAGATGTAGGGCCTGAACTCATTTTTTCAAGAAGGAAATCTGAGGAACTTAGGTAAATGGAATAATGTTAAAACACGGGTTCACCCAATGAAGCTGAACTTTGGGAGATTCAATGTGGAATAAAAAAGTACTTCTTTGCACAGTATATAACGTGTACATTATATAGTACAGATAATGTGGTGTTATTTTAGACTGTATTTTTATTGGATTGTTGTAAACCGCTCAGAGAGTTTTGTCTATTGGGTAGTAGAGAAGACAGAGACAGACAGACATCACTTTCACAAAATGTAGTGATAGCCATCACCTTGGATGGTTTTAAAAGGCAATCAGACAAACTAATGGATGGTGAGGCTTTCAATGGCTATTAGTCATGACAGTTAGATACTACCTACAGGATCAAAGGAAGCATGCCTTTGAAGAACAGTGCCTGAGACACATGACCATGATGATGCTACTGGGCCTGTGTTCTACTTTACCAGCTACCCAAAGAGCTACTTGCAGCTATCTGGCCACTGGGAAAGCAGAATACTGGAGCTGTTAGGCCTTTGCTCTGATCCAACATGGCTCTAGCGTTCCTTAAGTTCTTAGCTCATGAATGCTGCTCTCTTCACTACTCAACATGCTCCAAGAAGCATGAATAGACAGTGATAGCTAGGAGGATAAGCAGCAGAGGCAAAAATCTCTGTGGGTCAGCAGTGGGCCCTTTCCAAAGGTGAGGTCCTTGACACATGCCAAATGATGCCAGACCTGCCCAGATCACATACAGTAGAATGGAAGCTGAGATAGATACACAAAGGCTCCATTAACTAATTGCGATTCAGGTGTGTGGTACTATTTTCAAGAAAGACAAGCTCTGCAAAAGCTGTTCTTCCTGGTAAAGGCAGCTGGGTGAAAGGATCACAGCTACATATCACACTGAACTCCTCTTTTCAAAACACAAGAAGACAGAAAACAGCTATGCTATGTAAACATCAGGATTTATAGCACCAACAGCAAAGGACAAGAAAGACTGATGGGCTTCCCACAAGTATTTCTTTTTGTAACAAAAATCACTGAAAGGAACTTTTTCAGCTAACAAATTCCAACCAAAGAAGCATGTCCAGCCCCCTCTAAGGACAATAAAAGGACACTGGAAATTTAACAAATTTTAGGTAAAGCACAATTAATTTTAACTAAATTACAGACACTCTCCGTGTAACAGAATTTTCATTCTCTGATATAGCTAAGCATTTTGGTAAAAGCATTAAATAACGGACTTTCAAATGCAAAAGCAGTCTAGAATTACCATCAGATGAAGATATTTCCATCTCTTTTCTTTCCTGGACTGGGCTCAGCGCATGTCTGATTTGGGACTAGTCATACTGAGCTAACAAACACCACATGAACACTTCACCAAGGCAAGATTTCCTGCTTTTGTTCTCTGCATGGTTCCAGTTCTTGTGCCAATTTGAAACATGTGAAAACTGGAACAGAATTATCACCAGGGCACAGCCTATCAATGTTTGCTTTTGTACAGTCCTTGCTCTGTTGCACAGAGAATGCCTATTTCTATCAGAGGCACAGCTACAGCTCAGACTGCAAGTTTCTATGGTGAAAAAAAAACTACTCTAGAACCATCTAAAGCACAAACAGGAAATGATGCTTCCCTGGCAGGGAAGTTATCAATAGTCTACGTGCCAATCGCCCCTTTTTTGTTTTGTGCATTCCACAAAATTACAAAACTTACATTTTAACTAACAGTCTACAGGGTGAACAGTTGATATAAACCCAGAGAAAAACATAATCCAGTTCAAGCTAGGGATGCTTGCAAAATTCTATCTTCCTATAAGAATAGGTGCAGAATTGATTTTAACTGCAATTTTCAGACTTACATGCAGATCTCAGCTGTCCACCACCTCTTGCCATTTCCTGAAAGGTCCAGCATAATTTCTCAGCTCAAAAGGCTACCAAACCCTGCCCTCCTCCTACTCAGTCCGAGCTAAGCCCAATAAGGCCCTGTTAACCATCCTTACATCTGAGAGCAAGTCTAAACTTTTCATTCTGCCTCTGATACTAGATTTATTAACAGTTGATAGTTTAGATCAGATTAAAGCTAGGTTAGGATGCCCATGTTAAAATAGTGAGCTGCTCTAACGATTTTTCATGGAAAAGTAAACTAAAATGTTTTAAAATTAGAGATACACAGTTGCATTGAAGGCTGTTACCTACATTAAAGCTAGTAAAATTTTAACTTGCACTCGTTTCTGACCCACAAAGAACCCTTATGTAATTATGCAACCAGGACTGGTAACATGCCACTTCTCCCCAATCCCTACCCCACCCAGTTCCAAGGTCAGCACTCTCATACTCAGAACACAACAGGAAATAGCAGATTCTCCTATTTCTTGCTGCTGGCTTACTCCAAACCAAAGAGGTGAAAGCTCAGGAAAAAACGGGGGAAAGGGGGGTGCATAAGGCCATTTTGGATCTTTTCTGAAGAACTGGGAAAATTCAAACACTTTTGGATTATGACTTTTTTTAAAGAAGGATGAACAAAATATTTTGGACAAGCTGTTCACACACTGCTACTCAGTTTTGCTCCCCCTAGATAATTTCTAAGAACCATGTAATAAAACTTGCATACAAAGACTAGAAATACAGCATTTCTGGAAATAATGAAGCCATGGGAGTGGGGAAGGGAATGTTTTTTGAAACTCTCTCTGCAAGATTCCAAAAATAGTTATTTTTCCATTCCTTATTAAAATAATTGATAGAGAGCACACTCCTATTGCAATGCTCGTAAGCCCCCAAACTTCAGAGGCCTCTGGTCACCCAATGCACAGCAACAGGAGCAGCAGAGAGGATTTCTGTCTCCCCAGGCTCCTGCCCTGCATTTTTCACAATAAAGCCTTTTTTGCCCATCTAGCTGGAGCATCCCAGAAGAGGAGGGAAGACAACCGGAGAGGCATCAGGACAGCTTACATATTGGCCTCTCCAGTCTTCTACCCTCCCCTTGAAATGCTCCCTTTCTTCCCTTCTCCAGGGTCATTTTCCCAACCCTGGAGAACAGCCAGATGGTTCTTTCTAAGCCAAATGAGGAGTCAGTGGAAGCACTGATTTCCAGCTCTGAAGCTTGAACATTACTTTCCTCCCGCAGGGGTGGAGAGTTCATTTCAATATTTTGCCCCAGCAGACAGATGGAATTCAACAGATTTCTGAATATTCACGGGGATTTTCCAGGAGAAAGTTGGTGACCCAGCCAAGGTTCTAGTCTCACTGTGATATCTGGGGGGCATGC
This sequence comes from Varanus komodoensis, assembly GCF_004798865.1. Classification (NCBI taxonomy): domain Eukaryota; kingdom Metazoa; phylum Chordata; class Lepidosauria; order Squamata; family Varanidae; genus Varanus; species Varanus komodoensis. Next base: position 2,167,450 of record NW_025336088.1, read on the forward strand.
ATTCAGCTGTACCTGAATACCTTTCTCCAGTGCTGTACAGCCTGGTCTCTTCCTTGGTATACTGGGGAACCATGATCAATGAAGCAGGCTGATGCTAGAGTATAACTGATATGAACTGTGAACTGAAAATGACCACACCCGCTGCAGACTGCATAATCATGCCTGCCACATGGCACTGAGGGCAGCGGAGAAGCTTTATACTGCTGCCTCTCTTGCGTCAAGTAGCCATGTGACGGGCCATGTGCCTTCTAGATCCTTGCCACTTCTAGAAATAGTAGGAGGAAGGAAAAGGTAGTAGCTTCTCTTGCCCCTGCTGCTCTTAAAGAGAACACAATGCAACCATTTCTGAACAAGCCCATTTTGAACCCAGTGGTATTAGGTGGCGACCACCCAGTTGTAATGCCCCCTTTCTTAGGGAAAGCACTCGACAGAGTCATGGTGTAACAACTACAGGCCTGCTTGGAGGGTACCAATCATCTACAGCATTTGCAGCCTGCATTTCAACCTGGTTATGGAACTGAATCGGCCTAGGTTGCCCTGAGGGATGACTTGTATCAAGCTAGGGATGGAGAACTGTGACCCTGTTAATTTTGCTTGACCTCCCATCAAGCTTTCAATATTGCCAACTATTGTGTTATCCTGAATGGACTCAGCAAGCTGGACATTGGAGGTACTGCATTACAGTGGTTCCAATCTTACCCATGCACTTAATTTCAGAAAGTAACTTTGACGTACCTCATCCTTTTAAGCAACTGAGCTATAGGGTTCCACACTGTACCATCCTATCCCCAGTGCTGTTTAATAGCTAGATAAATCTACTGGGAACAGTCATTAGCAGTTTTGGAGCTAAGTGTTATCAGTAAGCTGATGGAATACAGTTATATCTCCCTGTGTCATCTGAATCAGCTGAAGCTGTACAAATCCTGGATCAGTGCCTAGATCCAGTGATGAAATGATGAAAAGGCCAATAAATTGAAGCTACATCCTGGCAGGACCGAGGCCCTGTGAGGGTAATTCCCAAGTCTGGGAAGTCTCACAGCATGTTCTGGGTTGGGTTGCACTCCCTTGATTCATTGTCTGGGGATAATCTTGGACCACTGCTGTTGCTAGAGTCCAAAGTGACCATGGTGACTTGGCGTGCCTTTTACTAGCAATGGCTAGCTCATCACCTACGGCCTCTTGTAAACAGGTATAACCACAGCAATACAGGCATAACCAGATGACTGCAATGTATCCATGCAGGACTGTCCTTAAGGGTGGTCAGGAAGCTGGAGCTAGTGCAGAGTGCAGCAGCATTGCTGTTGTCAGAAACAGCCTTTTTCAGCATCTAACTCCTTAGCACAGGAAACTGCACTGGTATCTTATTTGTTACTGGGCCCAATTTAAGGTTTTGTTATTAGTGCACAAAACCCTAAACAATTTGGGACCAGGATATTTGAGAGAAGCCTTTTCCCTTACCAGTCACTGAGGTCATCTTACAGCATGTCCTTGGTGGTTCCACATGGACTTGGGGTACAAGTGCAGTCTATCCAGAGAAGAGCCTTCAGTGTGGCAGCTCCATTTCTCTCAAAATCCCTCACTCTGGGGATTAAGAGGCACCAACACTATGCTGTTTTTGGCACCTCCTGAAAACATCTTTATCATGGTTCTTACTATTCTGTTTTAATCAACTGTTCTATTCTTTCTATTTTATATTTCTACTGTTTGCCACTGCAGAACCTAATTATATATGGAGCAGTATAAAAATGTTGCAAATAAACCAACAAGTCATGCTCAGCTCTCAATATATGGGAAAAGATGCCATATCATATCACTGTATAATAATATATAATATAATATATATATATATAATTCACAGCCTGGCTTTTGCTCTATGAAGTGCTGCTCTTCTGGCCTTGTGCTGGTTAAATGCTGTAAAATCAATTAATGTAGTTCTAGTTAAAACCCAGAACTACCGGGTTTGAAATAAACACGGTAGATTATCTCTCCTCTTTACAATCAGATGCAACAGAATTTCATGTGGATTATTCCACCTGTTATTTAAAATTAACTTTGAAGCTTGAGTCTATGGAAGTCACGGCCACAGATTTTAGTAAAATTTCCAATTAGGCATCACCACTAGGAAATTCTGTCTCAGTTATGAAACCTTCAAGTAGACCCTTTAGAATAAAACCTCTCTATCTACAGAATATCAGCAGCCTGATTCTTATGGAATAGGCATGGAAATGGCATCCCCAATAGAGTTAACCTTTCAAAAGGAACAAAAAAGGTGTTTATTAACAAAGATTATAGAAAAACTACTAGAAAATGTCACTGTTCATATAATAGGTTGAGAACACTTAAAGGATCTTAAATATAGATGCTTACAATTTCCAATAGGTGAAAGTCTTTGTCACCTAGGTAAAACCTCAATAGTTTTTCCTCAGACCAGTTTTCCCTAAACTCTACCTTACAAACAAACACGTTTAGAAATTTCCTCAAACTTCCTTACAAACAAAAACAGATGCTGAACACTGCATTTCCTCAGCTTCCAGTTCTTCCTGCTTCTTCTGGCTTCTAGAATGTTTCAAATATTCCAAGGGTTACTTGAAGTTCCCGTTGATCAGACATAAAATAGGAACCTAAACATATACATTTGCTTGACTCATAAAATTATCATGTCTAATATGAGAATGCAAAAATGATTTGTTCAATTAATTTTTCATAATTATTTACTGTACTTTTGAACATTTTAATTTAACAATAATTGTATGAGCAAACTAAATTATACATCATATATTGTATGTTCCGATAACTGTCTGGTGTGCACCACTGGCCATGCTGCCCTGAGATGATGAGAGTTGAGGTCCAAATCATTTGGAGAGCCCCAGGTTTGAGCAGGCTGTTCTAAAGTACGAAAGGCCACAATCCTATGTGAGGTTACACATGAAAAGGCCTACAACTGCCACATAATTAACTTTTGCCACTTCCTATAGCTAAGGGAAGTTGCTCAATGAGAGAGGAAGTGTCAGTGGGGCCTGGGGCAAAAGGCCCCAGGTTCAATCTCCATTTAATCTCAGCAGTGTTAAGAATAAAATTATGCTCACAAATCTTAGCAAGCAGGCGATACTGAACCAATGAGCTGACCTGGTCATGTGTTCATGGGCATCAGTATGAAGACATCCGTTTTCAAAACCACTGCTCTCTTTATGAGAGGGGGAAGAGAGCTGCTCCACAGAACTCAGCTTTTAAAACACACTTGCTAGCTTCACGAATTTCTTATAAAGAACAAATCTTTACATTTATTTTCTCATTCATCCTTGCAAGAGAAATCCAGTTATTTTTGTTAGACTGGGTTAGAGACAACTGCTCCATCAGTAGCTGCCCAGACAACTGTCAAATTGAACTGAATGCAAAGATTGGACTATGACAATGGGCATTCATGCATTTCAAAAAGCCGCCTCAGTGTCTTTTGGACTCACTAATTCTGTAACTGGAATGAAGAGCAACCTACTACAGTACAAATAGATGATCTCATAAACACCAGAGGATATATATGTACGTATATAGGCAGTCCCTGAGTTACAAAGAAGTTCCATTCCTGAGAAAATGGGAACTCGCCTTTAAAGTGAATTTGTATATAAGTTGGATCTTGTATAGTTGCCCTTCCACATTCACAGGGTTTGGGGGTGCAGGACCCCTGTGAGAAGTAGTAAAAAAATGAATATCTCTAGCCCCCCACCCCCACCCAAATTCACCCCCTCTTGCTGCAGGAATTTCTTTCTGAGGATGGGCAGGACAGGAAGGCATGCTCTGGAGACCTCCCTCTCTCCCTCTGGTGATGATGGTTTTCCACAGTATTTTTTTTTAACTAATAAGCTTTATGGCAGTTTATTTGCAAGCACGATTTGCTCATAACTCAGACATTTGTAGTTTGGGGACTGCCTGTATGAAAAGTGCTAGGTGCATGGTGCATGCTTTCAAAAGCATTTTCAAAAGCATATATTGTTACATTAAGATTGGGGCTTCTTGTTATGCACAAACTACCCAGCTGCTCAGCAGTTCCCTTCTTGAGCTGAAAGAGATGCTCTCAGTTTTGGTGTGGAGCAACCCCAGGCAGATGGTGCTGAAGGGCTTCAACATCCATGCTAAGGCTACCTTCATTCAGGGATGAACTATAAACATTGCTGGTGTTCTCATCAAATCTCTAATTGATCGGTGGTCTGTGAAAATGATTTGGGCATTTGACAAGATTGATCTAAGTCACCTTTCCCGCTGAATAGAACTCAACTGGCAACTAATGATGATGACTAAAGCACACAAGTTGAGAAACACTGACAAAACCTGATGCAACATAGGCTGTGGAGTCCATTTCAGAGTCTATGCTGTGGCAGCAAGAGCAGCCAAAAATATTTTTCTGATACCATAATATGTCATCCAGCAGAACTATTTTAATTCGTATGAAAGAGCCTTATAGTTAAAGTACTGGTTTTAAACTAAAAAAAACCCTCTATGACTTGGAAGCAAATCACCTGCAGTTCTACCTCTTGCCATATTGGACCTCCTTGGTCTTTTTTAAGAGCCTATGCTCCAGATGTATTTATTTTCATTTCTATGCTGCCCCTTAACCTGAAGGTTCTCTAGGCAGCTTACAGTGCCGATACTCCTGCAAACAGTGATGGGGTCTTCTTGATGGTGCAGAATATCCCTCCTAGGCAGATCCAGCTGATGCCTACTATCCTAACTTTTCGGTGTCAGGTAAAAACAATGTTGGTTTTGGAAGCATTTATATTAAATGTGTCCTTGCTCTGTCATAGTTATGCTTACTGCTATTTTTAATTAGAGGAGTAATTTAAATAAAAGCCCAAGGACATTTGCAGCACATACTTAACTCATCGTTTCCTCAAGGTTGAAAACAAGACTTGTCCCAAGTGCACAACCTCCAAGCAGGTTCAGGGAAGAATAGAGAGTTGGGAACTATTGGAAGACTCACAGCTCAAGGACTCTGCATATGCTGTGAAGTACAAGATCCTAGAGTTCACTCCAGAGCCTCTATGGTTGAGAGGACCCAAGCTGCATGAGAAACCTCTGCTGGGAACCTAGACAGCTGCTACCAGTCAAAGGAAACAATACTAGGATAGATCACTCACTCATCAAACTTAGTTTCAGGGCAACTTCATATGCTCTCTGTACCTGGGCCACCCATATTCCTATTTTGTGCTGTTCATATGGATAATTAGAATTACACACATAAAACAACTACATGACTGCAGTGGCAAGCATGAGAACAGCTGTAATTTGCTGTAAACAACTATTCATGGGGCAGAGGTCCTAGAAGCAGCAAAAAAACCTGTTCAAGGATATTCCCCATCCAAGTTGCACAGAGTTTTACCCTAGGTGTGCAAGCAAGACAAATCGATTACAGGATTAGAAGCAAAGGTAGTCCTTCTCCTAGATTAGATTTAGCTGGAAAATCTTCACCCACTAGTACACACAGAACTCCTACCAAAGTCTGAGGCTAGGGGAACAATAAATCAAAGTTTTAGAGGGTTTTATAACTTCTAGGTACCAGTGCTAGACTTTTCTGCTCCTGCTTGGAGTTTTTTCTCCAAGCTTGGTTTAACTGTGGCCATGGAGCCTTCACATTTGCCAATGTTAGGGATTGGGTCCACTCTTCCTATAATGTAGCCATTGAAGTTTTTGATTGGGATTCTAATTCAGAAGTAGAAGGGCTGGGGTTGGAATTCACAGCTGAAATACCAAGGCCAATGAGATGAGCCAGGCAGTCACTGAAAACCAGACAGTTTCAATTTGGGGGGAAATTCTGAGATGGGTGGGGGCAGACCAATTGTTAGTCCAATTATACAGCATCAGATTAAGAGGAAAGACCGACTGAGAAATATCACAGATAACAGGTGACTGAAGGTGGAATCAGCTCTTTTTGGTTTGGAAGGGATGAGAGGTATTCAATTTGGAATCAACTTCACATCATGTGGCCACATTTCCCTAATAGTCTGTTTTCTAAAACTGCCTGTATCTTTTCTGATTGATTTCTACAATACTCTTTCTTTCATACCATGTCAGCCTAACTGATCTGCTTTAACATAATGACGAAATTAGTTTAAAATACCTTTGTCCGGGTCTGCTTGGCTGGACACAATTTTCTCATTTTTCAATGGATACAAAAATGTACGTTTGGACTACCTATACTTCTGTGGCACCCTAGTATTCCTGTGTTTGTCCCCATCTCATTTATCAAGTTCTTCCTTGAATACTCGTCTCACAGCCTTTCCTCATTATCCTAAATTTACTGATTTAACACTAGTACCAGTTAATATGCTCTTCTTCCATCTTTGGTATCACCTCTCTCATATCTGTTCTTCTCTTTAGCTGTTGCACTGTGTTATTACTTACAGATTGCTATGGATAGCTTGCATCTACTGACAGATGACTGTGTCATTCCCTGTTCTGTACTGAACAGCAGTGGCATTCAAGAACAGTTTATGGTAATATCCTTACTATTTCAAGCCAGCAAGAAGCAATTAGGGGATCACCAATTTTCAGTATGCGTATTCTTTGGGACTATATCTGCAATTGCTGAGAAGCAAGCAGTATAAAGAATACAGTAAAACTAGCAGATAAAAAGTGTTACACTAAACCAATTTCCCGATCCAAATCTAGTGGTGGTGAAGACAGAACAAATACAAACTCTGGTTTAGACTTTAATAGTGTGGTTGCCAATAGGGCTAACTCACAATCGATCTCAATTTCCTGATGTTTTAGAAGTAAACATACAAGTAAACCTTGTATTTGGAGCCTCTTTTTCTCTACCAAGATTCACATATCTTACAACACTTGTAACCTAATCTCATGCTTAGGTTCTATTGGTTGGGTCCCAAGTTAAGTCCTACTGGGATATGAAGAATTTATTTTCAAACTCAAGTCTCCAGAAGTATTGGCCATTTGAAAAGGATCCTCATGGAACAGTGTTAGAAGTGTGCAGTAGGAAACCAAACTGGGGCATCTAGTGTTAATACAAGTAGGAACTTGAGTGGATTAAGAAATGTGAGAAACTGAAAAGTACGAGTAAATCATACAAGTGAGTGAAAATAGATTCTAGAAAGCAAAGGAAGAAACTCTGACAAGCAGGAGAATGAATCTTGTTAACAGAATTAAGCAAAGCTATATACATTGTGTATAGTTGTACATTAAGTTCATAAACAATAAAGAACTGTTTATTCTAGCTCAGTGTTCACACGCAGCAGCATGTGAGAGTAAGCACTGGGGCTATGTGAAGAACTTTGCTGTCAAACTAAGCATCCGAAGCACACAGTTTACATGAGCAGACTCCCTACCTACTTAATAGGTCAACCATAAGAAAAAAGAATGGTGGACGAATACATGGATAGGCTCTATTCATATGCAAATATACAAGCATAGAACAGGGATGGGTTTGTTTGTTTTTTTAATAAGAACTTAAGAAAATTCACAAGTTTGTTGATAAGCAGGCTGGAAATATCTAGAGTTTTATACAAATTTTAGTGTCAGAGAAAGCAAAGCTCTCAGTTTTGTCCACCTAGGGCCAGACAGGTCTGGATTTGAATTCACATATTCAACCATGTTTGTATGCTGAATTAGGATTGCTACCCCTTTTTTGTAAACTACATCAGTTGGCTCAGGATGACCGGGGTGCACCACATGCAAACACTTTGGGGTTTTGTGAACTGGCCTGTAGGTACCCAAGATAGTCTTGAATATTATATGAATGGGTGAGATATGTTAAACATTATAATTTATCAAAATAGATTTGGTGGCCTAGAAAAAAATTGATCACATAAGCAAGAGGACTGCCTCTATAACTTTTGTCTGTATTTATTGGCTCTAGCAACATCCATATGAGATACCTGGGTGATACTGAAAATAGCAATAATGAAATCATAAAATGCTATCCCAACATGAAACCAAATTATTTTGCCTTTTATACATGTGATGCAAAATAAACCATGTAGAAAGGTATTTGCTGGTAGGAACCTGCTCATTAACCCCATTTTTTCTTACCTTGTTGGCTCGAATCTGCTTGTAAATATCTGTTTGCTGCCGGATTCGGTACTCTAGATCAGAGACATGCGCTTGAAGCCAGTTCCAGCGACTGACAATGGCTGCTCTGTCTGCTGCCCACTGCCATTCTGACCGTCGCCTCCTGGAAAGAGGGAAAGAAGCATTTTGTACAAGCAACTGAACACATGTTGTCCCAAACTAAGAGCAACCAATTCTTGCCCCCTTTTAGTACCTCAGCAGAAAAAGGAGAGAAGAATGTCCAATCAATAAATGATGGAATCAAAGTGCCAGAAGGAATCCAATAGGTCAGACAACCCAAAGTCCTGCTCTGTGACATGTAACTAAAACATCCAAGAAAGATGTTTGCACTTTATTTTAGCAAAAATTCTAGATTTCATAATTATCTAGCTTGTTTATTTGATAAACTCTTCAAACAATGGGAGGCCTTCCTACTTTTTATGAATATTGCTTCCATCTGTTGTTGTTGTTTTGTAGTCAAACTCCTAACAGAAGTGTGGCAATTTTATGTCCTTGTGTCCTTTCAGCCTTCTGTAAAACAATTTATCTTCCAAATGCTTTATCATTCCTGGAGCTTTCCTCCAAAATGGAACGGAAATTTACAGAATGGAAATACAGAAGACAGGACCCCAGCTAAGGTCTGAGAACTTTTACAAGTGAAGCTGTGGAAATCATATTACAACACCCTGAAATACCCATGGCTGGCTGGCTGGCGCTCTCTCTTTCTCTGTGAGAGAGAGAGCAAGCGCGCGAGCGCGCGAGCCAGCACCCAAACAGGACACTTTTTACAAACATGCTTGTCCCTTGCAAAACACACATGCTAGTATGACAAAGCAGAAAATTACAAGAACCTCTCTTAAAGATCCTCCCCAGCCTTATTCAGAATAGGGCAATGTCACCTGCCCTTATTGACAGTGTTGCAATCCCGTACCAGAGTGGCTATCTACTGTTATCACACTACCTATATGATCTGTGATCACTTGGAATGTCAGAGCTAACAGAAAGAAGTCGATTTTATATGGAACAAAAAGAAGCTGTTGGATAGTGCAGCAAATAGCACTAATAATCATTTAAGGGTATTTCAGAGGAAAGGGAGAGAGGGAGAGAGAGAAGAGGCTTCCTTTTATGCAAAAATAGTTTGAAAACATTTGGCTCACTATTACTTGCTGAGTCATGTTGGTTGGTTATCCACCAAAGCACCCAAAATTAAGTCAGCAAGACTACCACTAAGAAGTGGAAAGATTAACATGGTCAACACAAATGGATTTTCCAGAGTTTTTGACAGCTTACATACTATTTGTACAACACTAGAAAGATAAAAGCTCACTTCATCTAACACAATGGACTGAAGGCCTAAAAATGCTTTCATCTGAGCCAGGGACACACAGATGCCTCTCTCATGTGGTCCATATGTACAGATATTTGGTCTCCTTTTACTGAAGAAGCTTAAGTATAATGGAAACATATGAATTTGTGCTCTACATCGTTATTTACATGTAAACAATTATTAATTCTGGTGCTTTTGGTGAAAATTCACAATAAAAATGGCAAACAAGAAGTTAAATTAAAATTAATTTTGAAATTCATGTCAAAATGGTCAGTGTCCATAACATGACAAGCTATTATGTGTAACCAATCATGGAGAGTTGTCATGTTGACCAAACCCAGCAGAGTTTCTGCAGGGTGGCTAATTTTTCATGAACAAACTGCCCTGAGAAACCATGGCATTGGGAGTGGGATCTCCAACTGTCCAGACACATCAGAGAAATTCCATCTACAGCTACAGCCTCTTGGGAAGAACCACAAAACACCTGCTGCTCACTTTTGTGATCTCACTAGTCAGTGTGGCAGGTCACCCCAAGGCAAAACAGTTTTCTTAATGCAGCCCATAACACAGAAAAATGAAACTGAGACACACAAACTTTAAGACCATGAGTGCAAACTGGAGGAATGCATGCAGCCATATAAAAACAGAATGTGCACCCACATTCTCATGTTCCAGCAACAACTCCTGTTTCACAGAGAATCAAGTGAATTTAAGATCATAGATAGATGCAAACAGCAATGATCCATGGCAAAAGAAGACATGGAGAGCGCTTCTGCAAAACTGAGCATGCAGGGGTTGGGCATCATCATCATCTCCTCAGTGTGACATAGAAAACAATTTTTGAAACCACTAAATTGTGAGATCATCCACAATCAATCCTTTCACATATCCGCCACAACACATAATCCCAAAGCACCCCTCTCCACAAGTAAAAATGAGACACAACTGCATACAAAAATCCAGCTTACACAAGCATACTTAAAAGAAAGAAGAAATGAATTCTGTTGGCCTAAGTATACACAGCAAGCTCTGAAGACATTTAATCTCATCCATTTGGGTGTAATAATAATGGTCAGGATGATAGAACAACACAGAACAGAACTATTTGAAAACCAGAACAGAACTATTTGAATTACAAAATGGAAGCACAGAAAACATGCCTGCAAATCTGATAGTGACAATGTACGGAATAACAACAAAGCTTCTGGAATAGGTTTAACAAAAAAGGGAAAAGTCTGGATATAAATATAGCATATATAATATTATATAACACTTAAAATTAAGGTGTGTTGGGGAGGGGAAGGTAGAAGAAATCCAAAAAGGAGCTTGCAAAGACATTAAAACAATGCCAGGAATAAAAGGTTGTCTCTAAGTAAAGGCTAGGATTTGTTTACAAATGAAAACAGGGTAAAAATAACTTTTAGCAACTTCCAAAACAAGTTCAAGTGTAAGCAACTTATTCTAAAACACTATTACCACTGTTTCCAAATTATTACATTAGTTCTTCATTTATTTTATACCCATCCCCATTTATTTTAGACTTTTATTTATTTGCCCTTTGTTCCTTTTAAAAATATTGAATTGTATTCTACCAAATAAAACTATGGGCTTGCCATAACTAGTACTGTCAACAAGCTCTAATCTTTCATCTTCAGGTGAAAGTTCTGTTCTTTGCAGCTCCCTAAACTGGAGAAGCCAGGAAACTCTACCAAAGAGGCGGACCATCTGTAGCCCACCAGGTGTTTTGACATCCAACTACAATCTGCCCTAAACAGCAAAATGAGAGATGATGCAAGTTTGTAGGCCAAAACATCTGGAAGCCCCCACATTGCCTATTTCTACTCTACAACTACTCTGGGACTTCTTTAGTACTTTATATTCTGCTGTATTAAGATATTTTAATACTGTAACATATCTTTATTAGAAACAGTGTTGGTTTCAGTATTTACAAAGGTTGTGAACCGAAACTGAATCTCAGTTTAGTAATACTGAACAGCGGCTTGATGCAGATGTGACCAAGGTGAAAAAGAAGAGAACCAAAATTAAGCCTCAGACAGGAAAGATGCAAATGATAGTAGCCATAGAGTTTATACTGAAATAGCAGCAAGAAATCCTAGTTAAGCACTCATAATACTGAATGCCAGTTGGATTCCTTCAGAGCACCTGAGCAATGTCTCACAACCTACTTTCAGAAAGCTTAATGGCAGAAATGCATGGAAATGCAACAGAATGAGGTGGGAGACTGCTCTGGAGGTAGAATGGATTATATACTTTCGAAGTGCATACGGGAAATCAAGATTTTGGATGCTCCTCCATATTAAAAAGAAAGCCTCTGTGCATGTAGAAAACAAGCACATAGCAGAGTGTGCTCTGGCCTTTTAGTCTCCTCCTTTGGGTGCTGGGAACCTTTGACATTTGTTGTACATTTGCAGGGACTCCTTTTCGTACCTTTTATGAAACAATGAAAAATATTGTCCACCAATCTATATCCTTAACTAGTACATCAATTCTACCACCTCATTCTGCTGCATGTGTAGACTAAGCCAAGATTCCCATAAAGGCAGTGTACAGAAAAAGTTAGGGGAAAAGCTCTAGTTGCATTACAGATCAACTAAAAAACCAGAAAGGTCTGTGTAAAGAGGTGAATTTGCATTTAAGGTAGAGTAAAGCTGTTGATTTTTTAAAGGGGCAATTTATTTATCTTTATACATTTGTTCTTGTATCCTACCTATATACCATGAAAAACTGCACTCAAGGTAACTTACAATCACAAATAAAACTAATCGAAAACAAAAATAAAATGAAGAAACTGTTATTAAAACACAACAATCAGAACAACAGCTTCCAACCCAACCTCACTCTCACACCAAAGCCTGCTTGAAGTTAAAAAACAAAACAAAACTTTTGGCTGCTGGCAGAAGAAAAGCAGAGGAGGAGTGAATCTAGTCCTCCTTGGCAGGCAGCTCCACCACTTAGGTGCAGCACCAAAAGGCCCTCTTTTGTGTCACCACCAAAAACACCTCCAAAAGAGAGGGTCTCAAAGAAGGGCCTCTCCTGAAAATCTTAAAACCTGAGCAGGCTCACATGCAAGAAGACAGTCTTTCAAGTGGCCTGGAAACAAGCTGTCAGGCAGCACTTTTGAAATCTGCCCAAATCATACCAGCAGAGCTCTTGCTAGAAAAGAGTCGTGTGCTTCCCGTAACTAGTGCCAATTAACTATTTGGCCTGTTTTCTAGATGAACTACATTTCCTTAACAGTTGTCAAAGGCAACTTCATGTACGGTATATTACCAAAGACCGGAGAGAGTCTAAAGGCAGGCATGGGTGGCCACTTCAGACATCCCCACGATAGGGCACAATTGCTGCACCAGCCTCAGCTATATAAACTCATTCCTCACTACTGCCAAACCTCGGGCATCCAGGCTAAAGGCTGAGGCCAGGAGTACAACCAAATCCCCATCCAGGTTCAGTCCCTATTTCCTGGCTTGCCTTTTGACTAACCAGAAGCACCTCTGTCTTTTCTAAATTAAGCCTCACTTAGCCTTCCCTTAGTCAACTACTGACACTAGTCACCCGTTTAAAACAAGAACAGCTGCCTGGATGTTGACGGAAAGGAGAGGTAAGGATGGGTATCATCAGGGCTTTTTTTGTCATAGAATGCACCGGAACAGTGTTCCGGCACCTTTTTTTCCAATGGATTTTACGAAGTGAATTTGTAGCAGATCAGCAGCAAACATCATTAACACAGTGCCTGCAGGCTGCTTTTGTGTCTGCTATCTGCTAGTGAGATAGTGAGGGTGCTGCTCGGCTTGGAATTGGTGTGTGTGGTCGAGTGCTTACTGCGGCGGTGATGTGAGTTCCAGTACCTTTTTAAAACAAAAACAAAAAAAGCACTGGGTATCATCAACATATTGGTGGGATGAAACCCTAAAAGTTCAGACAATCTCTTCCAACATTTTCATGTATATCTTAAATAGCATGGGGATGGGAGGGGTAAATTGATTACCCTGAATAAAACCACAAGACAACAGCCACAGTTTCTAACAGGAATCACTTGGCACCTTCTGGAATTATCCTGCCCCACTCTATTAATACCTCCCAATCCCACACCAGTCAGATCCCCACCAAAGTACACCAGGGTTAACTGTACTGAATGCTGCAAATAGGTCCAACAGAACCTACAGGGACAGAGTACCCAGTTCTTGGTGTAAATCATCCACCCAGATAACTAAAATGGTTTCTTTCCCATCACCAAGGTATGAAGCCAGGTTGAAATGGAGTAAGACAATTCATCCTATCCAAAAATCTCAGGAGCCGAGGAACTACCACATGCTCCAACAGCTTGCCAAAAGAACATCAAGTTGGAAACCAGCCAGAAATTATTCAATACTGAGGTTCAGAGAGGTGCTTTTGTTTTTTAAACAAATGTTTTGCCACAGTCTTCTTTAAGCAAGAAGGATGTAAAGAGGTACTTGCTACTGCCTTTACCCACTCAGCTAGTCCCCCCAACTGTTTTAATAAACCAGGAAAAGCAAGGGTTCAGCACCAGGTGGTAGGCCTCACTCTTCCAGGGAACCTGTCCACACCCTCAGGCTATACAAACTGAAAAGTATACAGTGTATGCCAGAGTTACATGCACTAGGACCAGTGGTTCCCAAATGTTTTCCGCAGAACCCTTGGGTTCTGTGAAAAATCTCAAAAATCAAATTTAAAACGGATTTTAAAATGAAACCACACAAGGCCAACTATTTGATTTTCAGTTGGCATCCAAGCTGCAAACAAGGAAATGCATCACATCATTTGGTTCCTGGGACTCTACTGCATAGTGCTGGGAATATTTTAAAAAATCATTTGGAATGTTACTATATAATCGCTTTATTCATTCGTTATATTTAAAATGTTTTCTCCTTATTTCCAAACCTACTACATTACAAAAAGCACTCAGCAACAGGAGCAGATGAAAGAAGGAAGAATGCTGTGGGTAAAAAATCAGGGATAGTCAGGGTTCTGCCAAAAAAAAAAAAGTAGTAGTTTGGAAAGCTCTGCACTAGACTATTGCATTCAAGTCAGCATGGATGCAATCAATTTTCTGTGCAAAGTGTCATGCAAATGTTTTTCCCTCCTTCATTCCATTACTTTAAAAGTTATACACTTGCTGGTTCTGAATTCTCCCCCTTGTTTTAAGCTTAAATAGAGGTTTTAATATTTCAAAACAAAGTGTTAAAGCCGTAAATTAACTGCAATGTTATGAGTAGTACTACACCAAACATAGATTATCTCAAGGATCAGCAGTCTTCCTACGTAATTTACCTTTCTGATGGATCAACTGCCTCTGTATGTGCTTGACTGGACTTTCTCCCTTTTCATAGTTCCTTCTCTGGGTGAGCACCCCATATTTTTAGCAGTGACACTGAGGTTGTGGAATGCCCTTCCTTAGAGGCTTGACTGGTACATAACCTTGATAATAATTTGATCCTAGGGAAATACCTTTCAATTGGGCCTTTTAATCAGTAATACATAATTTTACCCATGCCATATAATTGTAGGCAAATTGACTGTTATTTATTTCACAAATAAAACTTGCTTTTAACTGTAACATCAGTTGCCTGCAGAACCCAGTTATAGGGCACAACATATAAATAACAAAAATGAAATGCATACACACAAGCTAAAGAGGAATTTCATGTAGAACATGCTAGGAAGTATAGTTTCATTGTAAACACTAAAGTAAACCTGACATTTCGCTCCTTGACATTTTGCTGAATGAGCATGCTAGGATTTATAGTTTTGTATTCAATTAGGAAATGAAACCAGAAATAACTAAGAAATGCAAAATACATGGAAAACTGAAGTGCAAAAAATTAAGTCCT
Source organism: Varanus komodoensis (assembly GCF_004798865.1). NCBI lineage: Eukaryota > Metazoa > Chordata > Lepidosauria > Squamata > Varanidae > Varanus > Varanus komodoensis. The sequence goes on from NW_025336088.1 coordinate 2,182,702, forward strand.
TTCTCTGACATAAGCTTCTAGAACACTTTACTAACAATTAAATTCTAAGCTGGCAAGAACTTCATGCGGCCTTATTTTTACTCCCAGAAAAAGAAAGAATGGACAGCTTAACAATGATTAAGGAATGGAATACTGTTACTTGGTATGTAACCCAAGTCATGTACTGGCTAGTAGGTAGTATCTTACCTTATGTTTTGCGGGGATTCAGAAAAAGGGGTTCTTGGTTTTCAAACATAATGAAGATACTAGTTCAATATTAGTTATGAGTCACTTGCATAATTTCCCCCCTCTCATTCCTTTGCCAATTTTCCTGAATTCTCCAGTTCAGTAACCTTCCCCATCCATTGTTTTCCAATAAAATAAACCAACATGTTAAATAAAGCATTCCTTAGTCCCACTTCTTCATCTGAAGTCAGCTTAAGCCATTCATTAGTCATACCCATCACTCAGATCCTTCTTTCTCATCGTACACAGTGAAACAAGCCTACTCCCAACCTGGTGACTTCTAAATGTAATAGGCTTCTAGTGAACTAGTCAGTTGAGAATGGGAAAGGATTAACTCTTCCATAAGAAAGGGACAAAACCAAGTTCAACATCCACCCTGAGAGGAAAACCTTCCTTCTGTCACACAACTCAACATAAGCAATAAATTTAGAACCACAACTCGAAGCATCAGTAACAGCAACTACATAGATTATGCTCTCACAGAAACAGAACTGGATCCATTTCAGATGAGGTTCAGACTAGGAAGCAGCTTTGATTGCCCTGGATTGTGATCTACGCCAAGAAGGAGACGGGGGACTGTGACTCTGCTGGTACTCCTGGATCTCTTGGGTACTATTGATACCATAAACCAATGGTATCCTTCAGGGTAGGCTGGCTGAATTGAATGTAGGGGGTATCACATTTTTACATTTCCACTCCTACTTGGACAGCTGATGGCAAAAGATGATGCTTGGAGGATAATGTTCACCCCCTTGCACTCTCCACTGAGATTCCTTAAGCACTGGTCTTCTCCCCCATACTATTTACCATCTACATGAAACCCTGGAGTGAAGTCATCTCAAGTTCTGGATTGCACTGTCATTAGCATGCTGATGACCCACAGCACTATTTCTCCTTTTCATCTCAGCAGGTGAGACTGTGGATGTGCTAAACCAGTGTTTGGCTGCAACAATAAACAGATGAGGACTAACCATCCTGCTCAATCTAGACAAGACTGAGATGTTGTTAGTGGGACGGGCCTCTGTAAGATGAATGGAAACCAGGGCAGTCTTCCAGCTGGATGTCCTCTGCTGTTGACCTGAGTGTCTCTGTCCAGAACACATAAGACCAAAGAAACCTGTTCACAACTTTCAGGCCAGGATTACATGTCAATCTGTATTATTTTAGGGTACTGTGAAGATGACAGAGAACACACCTGAGAGACTCTTTAGTGAAGAACAGACTCTATGCCTAAGACATGAAACAGATGTCAAATGGTGGAAAATATCCTCAAATGCATCTATCCTTCCTCAGAGACTGGAACAAGGAAAAACTATATCCCTACAAGAAGACAGAAACTCAAGGATGAGGCCAAGTTTGATTGTCCTGAGTACCCACTTGTCCAAGGTAATTAGTTCCTAAGATTCCAAAAAGGCTTGTAATCAACTCCCAATTGGGGACCAGGTGACATTACAACAAAAAGTGTTTCTTCTGCTCATTGTCAATGTAACCAGTTTTGGCTGAAGTCGACTTGGAACAATGGAGGTACAATGGCTATTTGTTCTTACAGGGCCTGTTCTTCTGGAAGGGAGGAAGTGCACTCTGCAACGAACCTTGACAGAATGTGCGCTTACATGCCCCTTTGCCTCAGCATGCCACCGCTTTGCTTTCTACCACTAGATCATGAGAAGGAAAGGAAGCAGACACTGGTGAGTAATGAGAAGATAAGGAATCTGCAGAAGCACCCCCTCACTCCTCTTACAATGCCTCTCCCACCTACCACAGATCACCATAAGAGCTCCCAGGGATCAGCCTGGGACCAGGGGTTACCTTCAGACCCTTCTAGGTGAGCCTGATGGACAACTGTGGTTGTTATTGTTTCCACAGTTCACAGTTACAGCAAACAGCAGCAAGTAGTCAGCAGAATGGTCTTGGTTACTGTACCTACCCTAATCACTCTCATCGCCACTAGAGCGCATGGGGCAGAGAGGCTAGGGACTCAGGGCAGCAGCTGAAGAAGAGAAAGGGAGACTGCCACCTTGTCTAAGCAGCCTGCCTTCATTCAGAGCTATGTCATCTGTGCAGGGCCCAGAAATGCTAGGTAGTGTGTCCCACTGGGTTCTAGACTTTTTCTGTGCTCTGGAGTTGCCAAGCCACCTGCAGGCCAGGAAATGGTGGGTGCTGTATTCCACTGAGTTCCTACCTTCCACAGCAACAGCAAACAAGGAGACATGTCAGAGCTAGGTCATGGTGGAGACAAGATGTGTGCAGAGATAGGAACACTGGGAGTAGTGTGTATGGCTGGGTTCCTCATCCTAGGAGGAAACAGTGGTAGTAGCAATACACACCGGTGGTTTCTGCTGTATGGGTGGGCATGGAAACAATGGTGGCTCCCAATACACCTCACAGAACCTGTCTCATTCACTATGTTCTACCTAATGGAATATCTTTGCTCATGGAAGAAAGGAAAAGAGGGGTCTTTTTAGTCAAGGTGGAAATTGAAACTTTGCTTCAGTCCTTCTTTCTAAAGCAAGAAGGGTTAACCCTTTTCTGTCAGCTCTACCCTGCTGATTGAAAGAAATGCTGAACATTTCTTTCAGGGCTAAACACTCTTTTTGAAATATTCACCCTTCTTGGCCTTTCCCCTCAACCTGAAAATAACTGACAGTTTTGCATATCATACTGAGTTTCCCTACACTTTTCCAAGAAAAGCACCACCTGTTCAGAAAAGCTACTTTAAATGGAATGATTCTGCTTTGTACAATACTATGCTCATGAGCTTCAACAGGTGAATGGGGTGGGAAGAAGCACAGACCTGCTAAAAGCATAATTCCCTAGTCAAAACCACAATTAAGCCAACAAATCAGATGCCCCACCCCCATCCTGCCCTGTATTCTGTACTCTTGAGTAGCAGGAATGTTGTATTATTAAGGTCCTCTACTGTTTTGGGTGAAGTACTATATATAACAAGGCCTGAACCTTGTGCTTGCTCTTCTCATTTTTCTAGTTTCATGACTGCTCAGTGCATGATGCCAGCACCCACAGCCGCAGCAGCACAGAGCTTCTAGCCATTTTTAATACTTCCTGCTGAACAGTAAGGCAACTCTGAAGTGATTAGTACAAGAGTGAAAAAACATATATGCAAGTCTTTCAAAGGAAAAAAAATCAACAAGATCATTTAAAATAATTACATAAACAAAAATATTTCTACTACGACTATGACAGAAACATTCTTCCAAAACCAAAACCACCAATACGTCATTCCTTAGCAATGAGGTATTTTATCAGGGAGGTTTTTTCAGATTCAGAGTGCTGGGGGGGAGATTATCCTACAACACTAGTCACTTTGACAGGTAGAGTCCATAATCAATGAGACTTACTTCAAAGTAAATATGTTCTGGATTATACGGAAAAGAAAATGCACTGAAGGGGTACAAAAAAGCCTTGTCAAAAAATTCAGTAAGCATTATGTTATCCAATTTCTTTTTAAGTGCTCTTGTGATATGTAACAGGAACACCCCCCCCACACACAAATGTCTCCCCAGTGTTTACTACATTATCCTGCTTTACTTTGCTTCTGTAGAACTATCATCAAACATGACCATAGATAAAATGTGTGTGCATGTACACATACATGGAGATCTCTCATACCCCTCAGGCAAACAAATGTGCGGTTGGCACACACCAATTTGATAACTGTTCCCATTTGAAGGAAGGGTTTCTTGTTAAAAAAAACTAGATGCTTACATACAAAAATAGTGAGCATGTGCGTGCGTGCGTACATGCAATCACACTCTATAAAAGTGCACATCTCTCAAACATGGCAAAACACCTACCGTGTCTTGTTCCCCTTCTGTAGATGCAAATCAAGGTCTTCCCATTTCTTAAACAGATTATTCCATTTGTTTTAACTGTTTATGTAAGGTTCAAATTAAGAAAGATGACATCATGGCCAGGACATAGCCAGATGGCTGGCCAGAATCTGTGTCACTTTAAATGGGGTGCCATGATCCACATGTGTAGTATCTCAGGCACTTGTTTGTGCATTCAGTTACCACAGAACAGAAATTGCCAATGCCAAGGGGTTGTTTAAAAGCCCACTTTCCGGACCTGGTATTATCTAAAGCTGCGCGCCAGGCCGGGTGGGTCACAGGGGAGGGGCCCTGCGGCCTTCAAAGCGCCGGTGGCACCCGGGCCGGCCTCCGGGAGCAACACGGGATGAGCGGCCCACCACCACCGCGGTGGTGGAATACTTGATGCGGCCCAGCCTCACCCAGACTGCCCCCCGGTAAGTTGAGTTTGAGACCTCTGATCTAAACCGAATTGTCAACTGGGTACCCAGCACACACAGCAATGACTGGCAGGAAAGATGGCAACACCCCACTTCCTAGGATGAAAGATGATGTGGAAGCATCATCCTTCCTCTAAGCAACCACTTGCATTTTCTCAGGGTGAAGAGGGTTTGCCCCGTGCTTCTGCAAGGACACAAAATAAAACTGGGTCTCAAGACAATATTTAGTTGTAGTTGCAGGTCTGGCCACTGCAAGGGCAAAGCAGGAGAGCCAGCAGCCATCAAAACCAAAGACAAGGGTAAGCATGTTCCTAACCAAGAACCAAGGCTGTAACCTAATGTACCCTCCTCCTACCCAACCAATGGTGGTTTTTATTAGTTTGGGGCCAACCGGCTACCACCGCAACTGCCTCATTTCTTTGTATTTGCCCCTCATAACTATGTCAGCTGGCCCCACAAAAAAACCAATATCTACATTTGAGAAATCATCCCCAAAATAGGTGTATAAAATTAATTGTCAGTCTAACTTCATTTGGTGTAGGAGTATGCAAGATGTTTAGTTGTATCTTACGTGATTTTCATCAAACAACAGAGCTGAAAGTTAATTTGTTGGGGGGGGGTGTTTCTAAACCAGAATAATTTCATTATATGCACAGAAATAAAAGATACCATTTTTGCCTGAATACTTTTTATGAAAACAAAATTTCCTCTGAAAATTGAATATAATGAAAAGAGTGTTAGAGGTAGGAATTTTAAATGAAGCCCCACAATTACTACCCTTATGGCGTCCAAAGTTTTGAGTTTCAGTATGTGGGTGTGCTGCAATATTCTTCTTGCTTATCCTAGAATAGACAAAAGTAAGCAAAAGCAAAACAGCAGCAAGATGTGTCCACAGCCTACAAACCTGATAAAATCAGAAGGCTGGAATCTCTTGTTATACTTCCAGTATTGACTACATTCCAAAGGCAAATGTTATTGTCCCCACCTCCAGCCTCACACAATAAGCTTGCTAGCTGAGCACAGATCAGATTTTACACAAACAAAACAAATAAAAGCTGTGGCTGGTCAGGCATCTTTTTCCATGGCGAGGCTTTCTCCTTTAAAATCAGACACAGCAAAAAGAGCAAATGCAGTCAGTGCTGCTTAAAGAGCTTAGAATGCAGACCACTGTGTGGTAGGGAGAAGGACAGAAAGGCAGAGACAAATGCCAGTGACACTCCTCACCCCTCCCATCACTTCCACATTTGCGCATATGCCAAGCCAGCATTACAGGCTGCTTGACTGACAAGGCCAGCCTCCTGGAAATCCAAGCAGATGGTGCTTGTTGCAAAAAGGGAGCTGTGTGCCCATGTGCACAGGAGGCAGTAGCGATTTATGCCTCTCTCCATAGACCAACATCACATCACAGAGAGGGAAGAGAAAGAGGGAATAAACAGATGTACTCTGAGAAGGTCTCAGTCCTTTATTTATTTACAGAGAAGAGTAGGACAGAGAAAAGGAATAACCAAGTGGAGGAGGAGGAGGAAACTGGAATGCATGAGCTCAGCGTGCAAGAGTTATAAATACTGCAGCAGCCAGGCAAGCTAAATGGGGCCAACATGCACTACATCTTTTCTTTGAGGGATGGGGCAGCGGGGAATTGTCACTTTGTCTCCCCCGCCCCAAGCCATCTAGAACACTCTTCAAAGCATGTGTCCTGAGATAGAAGGAAAGGTAGTAGAAACAAATCATCTTGCAAAGTAAAAAGACTGTGATAGTGGAGAAGGGGTGTGGAGAGAGAAGAAAACAGCAGCACCAGCAAGCAAGACTACTCCTTCCTCAAAGGGAAGAAGCTAGAAAGGCATGCATATTTATTATTTTGTTTATTTATTTAAAACATTTCTATGCCGCCTCCATCACAACAAAGCCTTGGGGCGGCTCACAACAATGCACTTCTTCAGAAACATTAATTCACAAGGCCCCACCTAAAGAAAAGACAACACATTTAGGAACTGATTCATGTACTTTCTTCTAAGATTATGGTGTGAGCCAAACTTATTCACAGAACACCTTGAAATTCAAGCAAGTAAAACAGAGAATCAAAATCCTAAACCAAATCAATTCTATACCCCACTGCTTTGCTCATACACTCTTTAATTTTGCCCAGCTATGCTAGTGGAAAGAAAACCAGCTAAGCAAGATCTCAGGTTTCACTTGTCTAATAACTATATACCAATTGCCATGAAATATTACTACTACTACCTTTCATTTGAATAGGAATGAATGTGTACAAATGTCAGCATATACTTTGGAACTTTTTTTAAAAAGCTCAAATTCTCCAGTGAAGGAGGCTGTCAGTACAGATTCTTTGAGGGATCCAAAAGGTAGTCTAATTTATTAATATGATCCCAGACTAAAAGGATGTGTGCTTATTGCTCTCTAGAACAGTCCGTTCTAGAGAGCAATGGGATTTGTCTTTCTGCATTCTTCCCTCTGGTTTGAGTACATTGTCCATTTGGTTCATGGTCAATTGAGTTCAGTAATACAATTCTGTTCTATATAAGGAGTTTAAATTTCTAGGGATGTTATTTAAGTTGTATTTGGCACTGTATTTCTGTTATGATCATCTTCAGGTTTAGATTTTTGATATCAATAGTTCAAGATCATATCATAATCTTTTTTCGGTCTTGTTTTGGCAGTGAAAATACAGCTTCTACATCTCCTACTTCCAATCACATAGACTATTAAATTTCTATGCTGGTCATCTGGGGATGTCCCTGTGTAGTCTTCTGTTTTATTGCAAATACATACTTCAGGCAACCAAACAGATGGTTTGGCTTCACAACGAGTCATTCTCCTCAATTTCTGACTGCTAGGACCAAATTCTGAATTGGTACAAATCCTGAGAACATACCAACTACAGAAAACAAAACAATGGCCCACAGATTGGAAACATTCAATATACATTCCAATCCCTAAGAAAGGTGATGCAAAAGAGTGCAGCAACTACAGGATCATTACATTAGTTTCACATGCAGCTAAGTGGCATGCAAGGTGTTGCAAAAAGGAATTTGATCCTATATGGAGCTGGAAATGGCTGACAGGCAAACTGGAGTATGAAAAGGAAGAGCCACCTAAGATCATACCACAAATATATGCTGGTTACCAGATTACACCACCAAAGAATTTCAGAAGAGGCTCAGTGTATGCTTTATCATCTACAGCAAAGCATGGATCATGAGATGCTATGGATGGTCATAAAAGAAAAGGCAGTGTCTCAGTACTTGATTGTCCTCATAGTTTGTACTGTGGACAATAACTTAGTATTAAGACAGAACATAGAAAAACAGAATGGTTTCTCACAGGCAAAAGCATCAGACAAGGTGTATTTTATCTCCCTACTTTTTCTATCTGTACACAGAACGTATCAGAAGGAAAACTGAACCAGATTAGAGAAAGGAGTGCAAATTATCAGAAGACACATCAATTAATGCATGCAGTTGATCCCGTATGATTAAAAGAAAGCAGCAGAGAATTGAAATGGCTCCAATGAAATTGGAAGAAAATGCAAAAGCAGGACTGCAGCTGAACACTAAGAAAACAAAAATCATGCCCACAAAAGTATGACAGGGCTTTATTCTTAACAGTGAAAAAACTAAAATTGTGGAAGATTTTGCACACCTTGACTCTATCATCAATTCAAATGGAGACTGCAAACAAGAAATTCAAAGGGTGTAACTTGAATGGGCAGCAATGAAGGAACTAGAAGAGATCATCCAATGGAAGAAAGTTTCACCAGGGGCCAAGGCCAAGATCACCCACACTATTGCATTCCCCAATCACCACACATGGGTGTGAAAGCTGGACATTGATGAAAGCTGACAGGAAGGAAACTGATGCACTCAAAACATGGTGCTGCACGAGAGCTTTGTGAATGGGCTGGCAGAAGGATGAACAAGTGGATCCTAAATCAAATCAAGCTAGAGCTTCACCTGGAAGCAAAAATAATGAAACCGAGGTTGTCAAACTTTGGGCACAATGCGAGAAGGAAAGATTCACTGGAGAACAGTAAAACACTAGGCAAAATCAAAAACAGAAAAGGAACACCAACTATGAGATGGCTCAATTCTATAAAGGAAGCCACAGCCTTGAATTTAAAAGCACTAAGCAGGGCTGTCAAGGACAGAACTTGTCAACATAAGTTGGAGACAACTTGACAGCATCTAACAACAACAACAACAAAATTAAGAGGCTAAAATAAAAGCATTGCCCAAGAGCATGGGGGAGAGCATAGGCGCTCCACTCCAATTTACAAAAGCAAACACACATGCAGGCAACAAAAGTATCCAAAAGGACACACCACTCAGACACCCTACCTTGGCAAATTGTACACACAATTCTCTCTAGATTCTCTCCCCCAGAATAAAACCAGCGAACACAAAGCCACACACCATACCTCTCAAAAAATTATGTTCCCCGAAAGCTCTCAAGGATGCTCACCACACCTCCCCCGGTGTCTCATTTTTGTTTTCTATTCTCTGCATGGCTGGGCATGCTTCAAAGAAAAGCACTGGCCTGCAGCCAACCAACATTTGAATTTGCACAGAATGCTCCTGGGCTCCCATATATGAATAGGAAAGGTGCTACAAGTCATCACTTCATGTGGCAGTGTGCTGGCCTCCCAGTTTATATATGTATAGGTGTGTGTGTCTGTGTGCAAAATAAAAAAAATCGGGAAGGGCAAGGCAGTAATCAAAGGGTGCCATCCCATGGGTGCCATCCAGGGCACTCCAGAGCTAAAGAACCAGTCAGAACAAACTAGAACTGCATTTGCAGAGTACTCTGTAGTGGGTTCTAGTGACAAACAGTTCTTAAACACCACCCCCATTGCATCTGCACAATGTTATTCAGTGCAATTATTGTGTGAGGTGAACAGTCTATTGCATTCTGGCCCATCTACATAGATAAGGGAGCCTTCAGAAAACAGCTTACAATATGCCCACATGCATTCCAACTCAAACTCTACAATTAGCAGGTTCTATCAAATTATTAACAAAGCAGAAAACAGTTTCAGGAGTGGTTATTCTTCTACAGACTACTAGCCTTTTATTTTATCAACATTAAGAACTGCCTTCGATTGACTCAATGCCTTTTATGCAGTTTTTGTTGATTCTGACAACTTTTAACATAATTGATACAGATTGGCTGGGGATAAAACTCCTCCACATGGGAATGGAACTTGAACAGGTCACATCAATGCACAAGTTACATGAAAATACTTCAATAAAGATAAGATGTGGAAACAAAAGCCCTCTCTTTGAAGAAAACCCCACATACAGATGTTGGAAATAAGGCTGCTTATTGGCATTGGCTTTATTTAAACTTTACATAAATGACTTGACTCCATTCTTAAGAGTGAGTAGATACATGTCCACTTTATATTGGAAAAAGGAACGCAAACATGCTTAATATATACCCTACTCTTAATGACCTGGGTTTTTTTTTAAATCATTTGGATTACTTCTCACTTTAACATAGAAAGAAATATTTCCAATAATACTCAGATTCTGGTTTTGAAGGATAATTCCTTTGTTTTAGACAGTCTTTTAAGAACAATTCTTTGCACCAGTTCAAGACCAGCCAGCTTTTAAGGCATTATTTTCTTGGAAAGACAATCCTAGTCAGCCCACCAGAGTTTTGTGGAGGCTCATATCAAAAGAATTACAATTCTGCACACGTACTGGTGGTAGGGTATCCAAAAGGGAACAAACTAGTAATACCTGCACTGGAAATTTTCTTGAGCAAGGCAGCTTCTGTGAAATTGAATGGGGTAGAAGTCCAGAAGACTGACAGTATGGTGAAACTTCAGAACAATTAAATCAATCCTAGTACTCTAGGGGATCCCAGCAATGCCCCAGGTGGACGGTGGCTGCCCTACTATACTGCAACAATTCAATGTCATCTACTAATGCTCCACAAGAGGTTCTTGGCCCTGCCAGCCCAGCAGCTAGTCAAGAAAGATTCAACCAATGGTTAAATTTCCTGAAAGCCCTGAGTAACGGAGAGTGGGGTAATTGCTAATAACCAGGTGTGAGAGAGAAACAGCATTAAGGGTTAGTTGCTTGGGGTGATTGTCATAATGCTAGGAAAATGCAAACTTTCAAACTCGTTTTAGCATTTGTAAGCTGCCCAGAGAAACTTCAGGTTATAGAGTGGCATAGAAATAGAATTAATTAAATAAACTTGCTTCAGTCCAGGTAAGGTGGTGACTGTTCTAAATAGGTGTCTAGACATTGTGATGGACTGGATGAGGGCCAATAAATTGAAGCCCAATCCAGTTAGACCAAAGTGTTGTTGGTGGATGTACCAACTGTTCAGGTGAGTGATATTCACCCTGTCTTAGATGCGGTTGTACTCCCGCTGCAGAACAGGGTAGACAGCTTGGGAATACTCCTTGACTCAGAGCTATCCCTGGAATCCCAAGCGGTGCCTGTGGCAAAGAGCGCTTTCCTTCAGCTAAGGCTGGTTCATCAGCTCTGTCCTTACCTGGACAGGCAAGCTCCAGCAACAGTAGTTCATGCACTGGTAACCTTCCACTTGGACTACTGTAATGTGCTTTATGTGAGGCTGCCCTTGAAGATGGTCCAGGCATTGCAACTGGTTCAAAAAAGAGCTGCCAGATTGCTGAGTGGGACCAGTAGATGAGAACATATTACACCAGTTGTACACCAGCTACACTGGCTACTCATTGAAGTCTGGACCCAATTTAAGATGCTAATGATGGCATATAAAGCCCTAAATGGTTAGAACCTGGTTATCTAAGGAAACATTTCCTTCCATATGAGCTTGCCTGGATCTTAAGATCATCTGCAGAAGTCCAAAGAGGTGGCTCTTTCCATGCTAGTAAATAGCAACTGCCATTAACTCCAGGCAATAGGGATGATGGAATTGCAGTCCAACAACTGCACAGCCAAAGGTTCCCCCATGCCTGCCTTAAATATTGCCTCCACTTGGTCATAAATATCTGGTGGAAAGGTTCATCTGTATGTCCTGAATATGGTGGAGAATTGGCTGACAAGGATGGGAGAAAGTGCAAACTCTGTGGCCATAGCTATATTGTACAACTCTCTGCCCTTGGATGCTTGCCTTGTATCTTATGAGATATAGCTGGATAGCAAAACCCTTCCTGTTTACACATGAATTTGCTTTCTCAGATAAATGCATTTTTCCACAGAATCATACAATGGTTGAGTTGGTAGGAGACAATAAGGCTATCAGGTCCTACCCCTGCTCACTGTATTTATCCAAATTAAAGCATCCTTAACATAGACTCTATTTTGAATTTCATTGTATTTTATGGTGGGTGTGTTATTAATTGTCCCGGGTAGTACGTAAGAATCAGAAGGATGGGATATGAACTTTTAGCTGGTTAGACACTTTTCAGTGGGTATAATCTGGGGACAGGCTTTTTGGAAAATTAAATCTAACCAGTCTGGTTTGAAACCTTGCATCAGTGGTTCAGAAGAAAATAGTGGCTTGCAGGGAAACATTCTGAACATATCACTCATGTGTCACTCTAGCTGTAATGGCTGCCAATGTGCTTCCATGCCTGCTTTCAATTGCTGCTCTTAACCTTTGACTTATAACAAACACTGCCTTCCCCAACCTGCTACCCTCTAGGAATTTTCACCTTCAATTCCCATCAGCCCTAGTCACATAGCCAGTGGACAGAAATGCTAGTAGTACATGCCCTGCATGTACCCTAGTACAAGTAGAAGCCAGTCTGTCTTCATGCTTTATCTTCCCTTGTTAAAAAAGGCCATGTACTGCCAAAGTTTAGTTTGTGAAGGGCACTACATGGTATGCAGACTACTTCATCCAAATAAAACACTGGATGAATAAGCACCACACGACATTGCAAATTGCAATCATCATCCTTTCAGGGAATTACAACCTAAATACCACTTTCCTGGGCAAGGGAGCATAAGAAATGAGAGTATACACCAATGCCCAAAGTCTGGCAGATGGGAAGGAAGTCTCTGAGGTGCAGTTGCATGGTGTGCCAAACTGCAGTTTCCTATTCTCCCATAAATACAGGTGAATTAGAGCTTGTACAATTGAAGGTCTTCCACCCAACCTAACTCACTGGAGGTATAGCCTATTAATCCTTCCTGAGACTGGTTCATTCAGGATGCTCATTACCGACCAAGTTTTGGACCAGCAGATGAAAGTCATTTGTGTATTCCATCATGGTGCTCCTGCCCTGACATTCACTGAACACTCCAATTGGCTGGCCCCAGATTTCTTAAGTTCCTCAATGGTCAGACCTAGCTGAACCTGCAAATTCTGACCTATGATTCTAACAAGACTGCAGCAGATAGATAATAGACCATTTACCATCAGATCCTGTTAGAAGGCTGATCAGGAAAACTACCATGGGCTCATCCTTCAGGGGAATTCTTTGAATGGAAACCTATGTACAAAATCCACTAGGCCAAGAAAGACAAGAGCAGGTCAATGTGCCATCAAACTTCTTGGAGGTGCCACAACCAGGAAGAGAGAGGTACAGACAGCTAGGCCTGTAATACAGCAGTATGAGTCAAGCTGAGCTGAGCAATCTTCTTCCTTAGGAAAGCACTTTCCTTCATGTGGTCCTCCATCTATCAGAGGGATGTCCAACTGAAGCACCTATGTTGTCGAACATGCACCCACAACCAATTCACATGCTTACCCCATTAATAGCCCTCCAGGGAGCAATCAAAACCAAGCTTTTCAGAGAAACCTTCAGACTGATCTGAAGAGACCTAAGGAATTTATTTTTGGCTGATGTGACTTTTTTTTTAACAGCTTTATTTTTGCTTATATTGGATTATATGGCTTTACATTATGTTCTTCAAAGCCACCTTGAGCATGTTTTAGAAAGACAGGATATATTTTTTAAATAAGCCAACCAATCTAGAGTTTTAACCATGCTACATGGTAGTCCCTGGATCATTATTACTAGAAAGGGAGCAAAATAAGTCAATAATAAGTCAAAATAAGGGAGGACACACAAGCATCCATGAAAGGTATGAAAAAAGAGGAAAACCACAATAACTTTAAAAATAAAACTCAGAAACATAGTGACATCTTTGGCATGCAAGAGCTTTTAAACCTGTCTGGAGATCATAGCCAGCTATATAGCAGTTGTGCTCGCATAACTCCAGTCCTCCATCAGCTTCACTGGCTCCCCATTGAAGTCCAGGCCCAATTCAAGGTGCTGGTTATCACCAATAAAGCCCTTAACGGCTTGGGTCCTGGTTACCTAAAGGAGCACTTACATCCATACATGCCCTCCTGCCCCTTGAGATCGGCAGCAGAGGCCCTTCTCTGGGAGCCCTCTGTGAAGGACATTAGGAGGGTGACTATCCGGAGGAGGGCTTTCTCTGCGGTGGCGCCCAACCTATGGAATGCGCTCCCCAGAGAGGTCCACCTGGCACCGTCGTTATTTGCTTTTTGGCGCCAGGCCAAGACCTTTTTATTTAAACGTCATTTTAATTGTTGATTTTATTTATTGATTTTAACAACTTTGGCCAGGATGTCTCCAACAGTATTTTATTATATTGATATTTATTTATGCTGTAAGCCGCCCCAAGGCCGAGGTGAATGGGGCGGCATATAAGTCTGCTAAATAAATAAGTAAATATTGGTGGGATGAGGATAGGGCCTACAGACTCAGTAGGCAAGGGAAAGGCAATCTGCTCAAACCCAGAAAAACACCTCTTTACTAATGCTGGGCTACTCTTGTACCATGACCAAGTCTCAGCATAAAAAGCACTTTCCAGAGGGGAGCACTAGTGAAACCTTGGCTAAAATTAAGCCCATGATTTTAAGATGACACTTTATAACAAAGACATAATTAGGATTCCTATATGAAGGAAATGGTCAGTAAACCATTCTAATTAACTCTGAAGATTTAGAAGACGAATGAGGAATGCCTGTACATATCGATTAGTGGATTTTGTACGTTCATTTGAATGGTATACTTAAAACATCAGCAAAGTAAGAAAAAAATGAACTTTTCATCATTTAAAAAGTAGCAGGCACACACTATAGGATAAAGCTGGAATAAGAGGCATAATGTTGGTAAAGAGAAAACAACAACAACAACAACAACAACACATTTTAGGCCCTTCTGGTATGTCTAAGTTTCAATCCAGCCCACAATGACACAGAATGTATTATACCACTGGGAAATATGTTACTGAAACCTGTTCCTCTAACTGCAACCATCAAACCATTCCAGAAGGCCTGACAAATATATTACCTATGAAATCCCCTATACACCTTTCTGTGTTTTGTGTCAGGCAGGGTGTGTGTGCGCGCGCTCTTAATCTTACCTTCCAGAAAATTTAGCATGTGAATACAAAAATTTCCTTTAATATGAACAAATGCAAAGATCACGGTAAGGCAGTGTCTTTCTTGGGGCCTACTAAAATGCATCTTCTTTTGACATCATTGCAAGCTAGAAATAGACAGCAAATGGCAATGATTGAACAGCACACACCTGAGACTAGTCTATCTCAAACTTGGTTTCTCCAGGTATTCTGGTTTACATCAGCTCAACCCAGTGTGGCCCTTGGTGAGCAGAGGTGTAGGCCAGGTCTGGACTGACCAAGACTGAGAATTGCTAGACAGAGTTCTCTCAAGGAAAACTTTTTCAAGATCCACCCAACAAATGACTTTGGGTGGGTGATCTGGGGGTCTTTCTCCCCTGCACATGCACACTCTATCCAATTAGACAATTGGACTGAAGTCCTACTGCCCTTTAACTGGATACTATTTTCAAGATAGAGGGAGCAAAGTCGGGAGAAAGGTGGCAGAGAGAAAAGCAGTAGTCTTTATTGTTCTGCCCACAAGAAATCCTTCCTATATCCTTTCTCATCTCAAAATGCAGAAGACTTATTCCCACTTGCCCCTCTGCACAGAGCAATGAATCTTACAGAGAGGTACAACTGGGATATGCAATCTGATTTAGTAACATTTTAGTAACATAACATTAGTACACACTACTAAGAAAACACTCTTGTATAAATAAAAATATATGCAGTGTTCTCCTTTACATGAGCAAACCAGAGAAAGAACATTAAAGAAAAGCAAGGCGGAGTTCACTTAAAGCTTTTCATCTGTTTAACCTTCAAACCTCTTAATTTTTAAAAATAAGTATGCAACGAAAAAGCAGGACAATACATTCCTCCCAAGAGAGCTACAGGAGAAGCAAATCTTTAAAACACTTTATCTCACCATTTCTCCTCCCCTGTGTATGCTGTAATACTACTGAATCATTTGGAAAAGCCTTGCAGCTTGAATTATTTTAAGATGGGAGTCCCAGGAAAATCAAAGCCTATGTCCTAATTGAATAAGTCTGTTTTATCATTCATATCCTGAAGCAGGAAAAATTCTCCCAAAAGCCTATGGCAACAAAATAAGAAATAGTAGGAGAAAAGGAAAAAAGGCTAAATATTTAAATACACACACAGAGAGATCTGAAAGAAATTAAGCTATAGATCCTTAAGCAAGAAGCTTGTCTCTTCTCTCCATGATTAATGCTTACAAAATTTAAGTAAAATAAAAGAGGGACACAGGAGGATCAGTGGCTACAAACTGTAAGAAATCTGCTTGCTATTTTTGGCATCTGGCACTTTTGGGTGAACTGGTTATCAGCTGTGTATTTGTTGCTGCCTCAATGCACTAGATTAATTAGAAATGTTTTGCTTTATCTTACCAATTGCTGATTAAGATACGCTGATAATGGTCTTAAAGGTTGATAATGCCTACTTTGTAAACAGTTTAAAATGTCATACTAGTATTAGAGCAATGAATTATTTGAGCTGTTATAGAAATGGTTAATGCACTTTTTTCACTGCTGTTCTTTGGGTTGTGAACTGCTGTGATCAAATTAAAAGCAATAATGACAATAATGTCAAATGGTGAGCTGTACACAGTTCACGTAACCTTCCTAAAAGACATAAAAGAAATACTTATTAGTTGTTGGCCTTTCTCCATAGCCAGCCATGTGGCAGCCAGGAAATCAGAACAAACTGAATTATGTGAGAGAAGCAACAGCATGATACACTTTGACCTGTTAACCCTATTCAGAGTTGTATTTAACCTCAAAAATAAAGCAAGGAAACAAAATAATGCATTTAGATAGATGGGAGAATGCTGGCTAATGCCACTGTATTCTTCAATTGTTTCCCATCATAGCAGTGTCATTATATAAAGACAGTGTGGGTTAAGGATCCAGAAACATACTTAGCTGATGACTAGCTTGAATTTCTGACAGGAAGTAAAGATGAGCTGCTACAAATATGAGACTTCTCACTGTAAAATTCTGTAGTTACAGAGAAGGACTAGAGAACTTGTCTTGCCTGAAAATTATTTCCCAATTGGTGGTGTAGGCTCTGGGTATCCACCCCATGCTTCCCAGCAAAAGCAAAGGACCATGGGCTAGTCCAAGGAAGGGCAATTTGTGACTGTTCTGATACCCCCATTACCCTCACCATCACCTATCCTGACTACAGTGAATGGGAGCTGTAGACCAAAGCATCTAGAAGGCACAACTTTCCTCTTGCTCCAAACCACAGCCCTGTCTTCCGCAACCTAGTGCACCTCCTAGATACTTTGGACTAACTTCTATCAACCCCAGTCAGGAATTCTGGGAGCAGAGGTCCAAAACATCTGGAGGGCACCAGGATGAGGAAATTTATGCAAGGCTGCCACTTAAAACACTGATGCAAACATCCTGGAATCTGTAGTGTTTCTCTGGCTGTTCCTTATTCTGTCTGGGAATAAAACAACTAACAGATGGTTTGAGTGAGCACCAATGTTATCTCCTGAAGTATAGCAGTCGCTACAACCTAAATTGTTTTTCTATTTCTAAACTAGCACACATTTTTAAAAGGTTAAATTTTAAAAGATGTCTGTTGATGGTTGTGATCTTTTACATAGAAAAAGAATGGGAGTCTATTAAATCACCAAGTCTGAGCTTGTCTTTGTTTCTTATGAGGGCTCTAAGCCTTTAATTTTGACTCTTGTCCATAACTTGAAGATTTGGTTCAACAGCTACCCTCCCTGCTACCCCAACCTCCTAACAAGATTTTAAAAGATTTAAAAATCTAGGTCCCTGAGGTAAACTGAGCTGAGTAAGTTTTCACAACAACCACAGCCAACTAGGAGAAGAATCAGCTGGCATTTAGAAATGATCTCATTTGTAGATCATAACATTTCTGCTTGTGAAGAAAATGAATTGAACAATTTGTACAGCAGAACTCCTTTCCCCACCCTTCTTGGACAAAAACAGACTCTAAAGGCCTCATCTGTTCGAGCTGTTCAATGTTTTCCAAACCACCATTAATATAGTAACAGGGGCAGAAACACCGAACCTAGAACTGAACACATTTCTACCTAATTGTCTAAGATAAAAGCAGAATTATATTATATTCAATCATAATGATATTATTATATTAAGAATCAACTTAAAGCACCGTATCTTCATCATCACCATCATTCTGACACTTATCTGACTGTATAATATGATAAACACACCCACAGCAACATGTGTCCAGGTTAACATTTTGTTTTCCCAATTAAATCACCTCTGGGGAATGCTCCTAACAACTTTTCTTTGACTTAAGATGGCTCAGTCTGATAGCTTGCCTCCTCTCCAATAATGCCTTTCAAAGTTGCATTTCAAGTGGAAAGGTCAATCACTCGAAGTCAGGCAGAGCAGTACATTTCCTTAAACCATGGGACTTTTCTTCCATCTGACCCATGAATCCTACCTAACATGTGGGCAACTAGATTCAGCAGCTCTGGCAAGTCATGTAACACAGCAAAACAACAGCCCCAACATTTCTGTGCTGTATTTGCCTACCTGGAAAAACACAGCTCTCTCAGACTGCACCTTCTCTGCAGCAACTGCACATGATGTGAACTTAGCAAGTAGGGAACAGGTGGCTGTCTTTACAATCTATCTATATGAATGGCTATTGCATGCAACTCCGTTTTTTACTTTTTTTTAACACTTCAAGTTCCTCATGTCAAAGAATCTGCAATTTTTGGAAGTGATCAAACATGGGAAGGTTTGAAGATTGAGAATAATGGACCTACAAGTTTAGAGTCCAAGGGCAGCCATATATAAATAACAATTGTAATTGTGTACAGCAGTGAAAACAGCTTTGCACTGATGTGTTCTCAACATTTACTACGCAACTGTAAAATCTAGATTCCCCCCTCACCTCCACTTCATGTACAGTTTAGTATCACATGATGACAACAGTTACACAGTCATGTACTTGCATACTGGACAGTAGCACTATATGTTGCCTTCTGTTATAAACATTCCAGATAGAAATTACCAGTTGCCTTCAGTTATACACATCCCAGACAGAGAGCAAGTCATTCTGATTTCAGTAGGTGAAATACTTGGTAGTAGTATGAACTGCTCATCAACTTGTCAGAATTACTACAGGGATTTATCTGTAGGAAAGAAAGCTGTCCACAGATATATTTGGGGGGGGGGGGGAGATTCCAGGAAGTTCATCAAGCTAACATTCTGTTTTAGAATACCATACCTTAATACCAGCTGCCGACCATTCATAATGTTTCAAAACTAGCACTTTTATTGTTATAGCCTAGATGATGATGATGTTCGTCCATCATTTTCGAATAGGACCTTGACATCTAACGAGTTGTGGGCTGTCCACGGTGTGTCCACAGGTGGCTGGTAAGGCTGATACGGGCACGGAATGTTCTGCCACATGTCGGGAAGACATGTGTGAGCACCACTGTTGCAGCATTTGCAACTCTGGCTTTACAGAGTACTTGCTTCTCTTGTGCTATGGTTGTCCTTCTAGCTTCAGATGTTTGACAGCCTTGGTGGATCAGCGTGCGCCATGTCGATTGATCTTGTGCCAGGGTCTCCCAGGAGGTGGTGTTGATATCCAGGGACTTGAGAGAGGCTTTCAGCGTGTCTCTGTATTGCTTTTGTCCCCCGTGCCATCTCTTTCCTTGAGACAGCTCACCATGAAGAGCTGTTTGGGGATGTGATGGTCTGCCATCCTTGCAACATAGCCTGCCCAACCTGTCTGGCTTTCATCAGTAAGGTGTGAACTGATAGCAGGCTTGCTCTAGAGAGGACTTCTGTGTCTGGCACCTTGTCCTGCCACCAAATCCTCAGAAGTCTGCAGAAGCAAGTCGTGTGGAAGTGGTTCAGTTGCCTAGTGTGCCTCCTGTATACAGTCCAAGTCTCACTGGCATACATCAGGGTACTTAGCACTACTGCTTGGTAGACTTTTAAGATTTGTAGCAAGGCTTATTCCACGGGGGTCCCACACTTTGGTCAGCAGTCCGCCGAATGCAGAGCTTGCCTTAGCAATTCTGCAGTTAATCTCGATGTCAATTGTCACTGCGTGGGAGAGGGTGCTGCCAAGGTATATAAATTGGTCCACTGCTTGCAGCTTTTGTCCCTTCACTGTGACGGTGTGCTCTTGGTGTTGGGCTTTTGGAGCTGGCTGGGGCATCACTTCGGTTTTCTTTGTGTTGATGAGGAGGCCAAATGGGGGGAGGGGGAATTCCAGGAAGTTCATCAAGCTAACACTCTGTTTTAGAATACCATACCTGAATACCAGCTGCTGACCATTCATAATGTTTCAAAACTTGCACTTTTATTGTTATAGCTTATATAACCACAACACTAAAGAACACAAGAGATACTGATAATAACTCTGAAGTAGACTGTACAGACTCTCCTCTCTGAAAATGCTGAGTCACCTATAGCCCAGAAGATAAAAAGGTATGGCACAAGAATGATTACTGTGTAAACACCCAACAAGTTTCCTTGGGGAGAGCATTCATACACAGGGCATAGACACCAAAAAGTCCTTTTCTTGCACCGATCAGGAAACAAACATGCAGAGAATCATCAGCCTGTGAAGACAAACTAAGTACATGGGCATGTTCCAGTTGGTGCAAGCAATCCTTCTGGTACTCAACTCTCCAGCCATGCATGGTGATTAAACAAGGAAGCTCCAGCAGTGTGCTCTAAACTGAGCCTGGTCAGGATGCATTTCCTTTGCCCAATCCCAGCTAACTTATTCTTGACCTCATGGCAATTTCTGAGCAGTCTTCAAATGCACACACAGGTACAACCCATTACAGTAGTCTAGTCTGGATGTCATCAAAACACGGATAACAATAGCTAAGCTACCCATGCCAGGGAGGACTTGCAGCTAGCTCACCAGCTTTAGCTTTAGCTGGTGAAGAAAACTGCATGGCACACAGACTACTTGAGCCTGCAACTATAAAGCTAAATGAGCAAGCTCTTTCTAACTGCAACTGTGATTGTTTTGGGAGACTGATCCTTGACTGCAACAAGATAATCACAACCTCTTTGGTCAAACAGCCCTACAGCACCACTCTCTTTTCTGAACAGTTTACTGGCCTTCATCCAGCCCTTCACTGAGGATCCTAAACACAGATTTAATCCATCTTTTGCCATACTGATGATTTCTTATTCCACATCCCAACATGACCTCATTCTGTGACTTCATGTAAAAGCTGAAAAGTATGAGGGACAAGAGAGAACCCTGTGAAACTTTATAGTATACATGACCAAGGAAGGCCCAGCACCATGTTCTGCAAACAGCCATTCAGGTAGGAACAGATAATAAAATGCAATACCATCAGTTGCCAAACCAAACAGCCTATAGAGAAGAGTAGCATGGTTAATGGCATCAATTAAAACTCCCCCTGTCCATCACCAGTCTTGCATCTTCCAACAGGGAGACCAAATCAGTTTCTATGCCAAATTCAGGCCTGCAAACAGGCTAAAATGAGTTGGATAGTAAGTCTCATCCAAGAGAACTTGGGAGTTGCACAGCAACCATTTGTACAATCACTTTACCCAGAAAGGGAACCTAATCAACTGGATGCTAGCTATTACTTCTGGATCACAACAGGACCTCCCTCCCTCCTTCCCTCCCTCCCTCTCTGAAAACAAGAATCACTACATCCTGGATCCAGGATGTTAATCCCACCCTGCTTAACATTAAAAGCCAAGTAAGTAGGTCAAAACAATGGTGATAGGACTTCTGCAAGCACCTTGTCCATATCTTCAGACTCCAATAGCATAAGTTCACCCTATACATAGGAACAGGTGGTTCTCTGACTACATCACATAAAGCTAACTATGAGTTCTTTAACCCTTAGGTAGTTCTGGCTGCTTGGCAACAAACAAGCACAGAGACTCCCACGTGTTTCCTGCTTTCACTTCCAATCAACCAACCTATCCCATTCCTGGGTTACTATCTTGTCCAAAGTTGGAACTCTGGATTGTTTAGGGATTAAACAACCCAGAGTTAATCCAACTATAAACCATCGGTGATAAACCTCTTACATAATCCTACTTGCTCTGGGTTTCTTAAAAGCTTTTCTAAAGTCCAAGCTACACATTTGATTATATTCAGCACCAGCCTTTCTTAAAATCAGGAACACTGCAATTCCTGCTACTTTCACCTCATCCATTCTTCCCTATGGGTCAGAATCAAGTCAAACTGATCCCCTCATTCTTTTCTCCCCCTCTGAAAAAGAACATTGTCAGCAAGGCAAGGTAGGATTTTCTGGAGAGACCATGCTTGGCAGAGTTTTACTTCCAAAGGTTATCAGGGTAATTAGGGTACCCCATTACTGTTTCATGCTCCCTCAAGGTATCTTCAATTTGCCTTTGCTGCTGGCCTAATAACACATTATCTTTGCTCCCGTACCACCTCAATGTCTATACAACGAGTATGAATGTTTGCATTAGAAAAGTTTACTCATGTATATGAAGGCCTCTATGAACTGGAAGCCTAATACTGTAGAGTTTGCACAAGGCCAAGATTTCCCAAATGTAGATGTCCAAATGTGATTGTGGGGGGTAGAGTAAGCAGAGCAACTCTGCTGTCCTTTCAAATAATGAAACAGTGTACAATGCATGAAGATAGCTATAAGCGTAGCCAACATTTACTGGGATTCTGAACACACTGGCAAGTACAAATGCTTTCCCATCTGAAGTGTGATGTACAAAAATATAATGCCAGCACTATTACTGCTACAGAGCCTTAAACCACAGGCTGTGAAAAACCATCTTGAACAAAGTAATTTTGAAATATTTGCAGAGTAAACTTCAATTCTGATTTTGGCATACAATCTAAGATGTTCCACAAAAGAGAATGCCACTGAAAACATCAAGAATAATAGTCTTGTGGTGTTTTTAAAACATTATTATGGTCTAAGATTTCATGGACTGAAAGCATTGGTTAGATGGATTAAATTAAAGAGCAGAATCAGATGCAGGAAAATAAGCCACTGATTTGCCATAGAGCCTTAGGCAAGCCACTATTTCTTGGCCTTGAGCTTTCCATGTAAGGCTGGCAAGTAAATAGGAACAAGAAAGTTCAGAGGTGTAACACATAGTAGGCAGGCAGCAGTTTGTGGATTCAATTCAAGACATCTAAGGGAAGTTGCTACCAGACAGTGTAGACATAACCAATGGTCTAATCTAGTATAGAGCAGCTTATGTTCCTAAAGCAGCTATTAAGATTGTTACTTGCCTGGCCTTTTTTAATTACTAAAAATTACTTCCCCCACTGTGTCTCCTCTCCTCTCCCGTCTTTTAGAGTTTTATTCACTCCATAAAACCTTGAATGGGAAACAAAAGATGCACCACATGTATCTGCCTTGAACTGGGAGCTGGAACACACCTCACCTACAGCAATTGTCCATGTTAGCTCCATCCTTGTTTTTTGAGGATGGGAATAATGGGAGAGTTTCCACTTAGTATCCCTTCCCCTCCCACAAGGAATCTCAATGGTATCAATAGGGGATTCCTCCATGGGCCTGCTGGAAGCCAACACCCACTCTTCTGGGGGAATCCAAGGAACCTTTACAAGCATCCCTTTCTGCATCCCTGATTTAACAGAATAACTAGATCAGCAACACAAAAGCATCCATTTTTTAAGATACATGACACATCTGCCATGTGTTATAAAAGACGTATGACATCAATGCAGCCCAATTCCTTGCCTGTTTACTGTAAGTTAAATCTCACTAAGATCAGCTAAGTATCCCTCTCAGGTAAGTATGTACAAGATTGCTGTTTAAGGCTACAATCCTATGCCCACTTACCAGGGAGCAAGTCTCACTCTTTTGAATGGCAGTTTTACTTCATGCAAGGGATTCTTTTTGCAAGGCTACACAGCTGTGCATACTTACCCAAGTACAAGTCCAATGGAACTCCCTCTCCAAGTGTGCAGAAGATGAGGCTGTACAATTAAATATCTGATGCTGAAGTTTGATATGTAAAAATCCAAGCAGCACAGATAACTGATAACAGAGCTCCTTTTTCTGCTGATTCCAGGCAGGTGCCATTATTTATAATGGCATCAGTCACTCTGTGAGTCTACAATACAATCAAGCCTATGTGAAGGGCAATGACCCAAGGCAGAAAAGGCATGTTCTGCAGGATTTCTGCTGGAAGCTCAGTTTGAAAGAACGGAGGTCAGCCTCTTTACAGCATCCTCCATGAAAAGAAAAACTTATTATTACATAGGAGAGGTCAGTGGTACTTAACCAAGAAATGGTCCCAAACAGTCCTAGATTTTTAAAAATGAGATGTGATTGAAGTTTTCCCAGCCCCATATGTGTGATGCACAGAGACTATGAAGAAGAACGGACATTTATCACCATTTTAATCTCCTAGACATAATTAGAACATGTATGCATAGACTCTGCAGGATTTATCAATCCCAAGCAACCAGATCAACGTTACAAATGTCTTGGCTAATGGACTGTACCAATAAAGGTATTATTCAGCTTGGGGTCACCAATGTGGTTCTGGTGCACACGAGAAGCCACATCCCTCTAATTTTTTTGCTGGTAGCTGGGATTTTCAATGAAAAGTGGGGAATCCAAGTGGCTGCCAACTTTTACTATTAATGCATTTGGGCCACGTGTGACAGATGGACTAATAACTACTGTCGCTAAGCCATATTGAATGAAACAAAACAGTCATATAGTTCTATACTGGAATTCAAGTATTACAAAAAGGAAGGTCAAAGGCTTCTTCTGAGCAACACTAGATATAGGTCAGTAAACTAATATAAATACCTAATGCTCATAATGGACTGAAATTACTTGCCCTATTTCAGTGGTGGCCAACCTTTCTGGGAAATGTGCCACCATAAAAATCCCAAAAATGAGACAGAATCCTCTAATCTTCAATAAATACATGTACAGCAGCCTCTTACTCCAATCCCTTCCTCAGGTGTGCCTTATGGTTTGTATATAACCTACTGGGCTGCTGATGAGAGAGCATCAGCAAGAAAAGTAAGAAAAGGCAGGTTTGTAGTGAAGGCTTCACTATACTACAGTCAAGCTATAGGTGTTCTTGCACTTCTCACTACTAAAAGGTACTCCATTCTATAAACTCATGGTGACTGCTCTACAGTCTGTCTACCCAAAACTACTCTAAATTTAGCCATTTTTATGAAACTACTTATCTGAAAAGTTTTATTGAACCATTTTCCATGGTCCAAAATTATTGTTTGCTCCGACATCTATGGATTTTTATTACTAAACCAATTTATCTTATGGTTAAGTGTCATGTTTAAAAGTTAAGAATACATAAAATGGGATTCTAAAAGAGTATTAAATTCTGTAGCTTCATACAGATTGACCTCAAATCCCCCCCCAAAAAAAAACCAGCTGTGAATATTCTATCACTAGCTTCCAGCAGATGTTCAGTATTGGCCAACCTCCAGCAAACAGGAATGTCAGCACTATTCAGGAGCCACTGAAAATCCATTTTAACTTTTTTGGATCATACACAGCACCCAGAATGGAAACCAAAAGACAGCAGAGAAATCATTTTGGAGCAATCAAAAGCTGTTAAGAGATGAGATGGAGTGTCGCCAAACCTTCCGGCTTGTGTACAGCAACTGCCTCCCCTTTTCTCTGGTTTTAAGACACGTGCTAGCTTACCCATTTCATCATCTATTCTTGCCCTGAATACCAGGATTGGAAACCAGGGCTTGATCCAGGCCAAGCACAAACCACAGCTTGCCATTTGAACAGTGGTGTGCCTTAAACCAGGAACCTGGCTTGTTTACAAGTCTGAACCTTTGGTATATAGCTTCAAGCCACCTTTAGCATTAAATCTGAACACACGGTTCATACAAAGTGGTTCCAGCAACCATTTTTATCAGAGCTTCAGAGAACAGCTCAAAGAAAGAAAAGATTTGGAACAACCCACAACCAAATGTTTACATCTAAGAGTGTGGCATAAAGTCATTTAAGCACATGAATAGAAAACAAAGCATATTCAATTTATATAACAAAATATCCTTTTATTCAATATGTGAAAAAAGATATCTTGCCCACACATCTACAACATTCTCATCTGTTCTTCTGGAATAACTAGGTATAAACATAAAAATTGTTGAATTCTGTATTTCAAGTCATCCTACAGCACTTCTGTTTCTGTTTAAATAGACTGAACTCTACCTGTAGCCTGGCTAAAAGCAGTCATAGTGGCTTTTTGCTTTCATGCAATTAATGCCCCCCCCCCACACACACACACAACATGAATGGATACTCCTATCCTTGTTTATCTTACAGAATCTAGTTCTCTGAGGCTAAATATGTTTGCGTTGACTTGAAGTAAAACTACAAGGTATGAAAGTAGTCCGATCATGATCATTACATGTGTCCCTTTGACAAGTATGAACAAGAAAAGAAAGATTAAATTTCTCTCTTAAAAGCTGTAAGGCACACACATCTTTATAGAAGCCATAATCCTCCTCTGTTATTTCTGCCTTTATGCAAAACCAAGAAGCAACTGCTGTTTTCAAAGGAAAAAACACTCCACCAGAATAAAAACATTAGACAAAAAAGCCCCAGTCTAATTCATTAACCACGATATCTACAGAACGTAAAATGGCCCCCATCACAAAGGACTTCCTAGTGATGCCAAACACTGAACAAACCATGGAGACATTGAGGCAAACCAATAGAGCAATGATGAAAGCATGCAACAGTTGTTAGTGTACTAATTCAGCAAGCTTTGGGGAGAACATTTCAACATGTATAACTATTACAACCAGATAACTTTGCTTCAGAAACCTTAGTAGCAAATTTTTAAGTGCTGCATTTCCTTCTCCTGTTTCCCCTTGTGGGAAAGACAGTAGCTAGAAAAGGGAATGGAGGTGAGAACCTAGCACAGGGGTCTTCAAACTTTTTCAACAGGGCCCCAGTTGAAAGGTGGTGGTGGCAGGCGCTGGGAGGGGGGGGACTGGCATGATCGCAGGCGTGCTGGGGTGGGGGGGCAAGTGAGACCAAAACCTCTGAGGCGGGCCGCATCCGGCTCACAGGCCTTAGTTTGAGGACCCATGACCTAGCAAATCACTGCCTCCACTTTAACTGTCTGCTAGTGAATTCTAAGAGCCAAACTAGTTGTGGTATTATTCACATCTTTACCTCTGGCATTATAAATATATTAAACTGCAAGTTACTGCAAGATTATACTATTTACTCTGTTTTGCTGCAAAAGATTAACACAGATATCCCTATGGAAGTTGTTACCATGGATGAACAAAGCAAAATGAGAAGGTCACACACGCATGTACACACACTCATTAGCTGAGGTCATTAGATTGGTGGACTTGTCATTTTATACAACTACTTCATTCCTTCATCAAAACAAAAATGGTTTGAACCTGTCAAATTACAATAAAGGTCTTCAGTAACAGAAATTAATTACTTCCTCCAAGGAAAAGAACTGGGGGAGAATATAGTTCCACTGCACACTTTTAAAATTCAAGAGGAACATTAGCCCAACCTCTGCAGAGGGAGATACAGCCTAATTAAAATAGCTCCAATACATTGGGATACATACAGCCAGTTCCAGAACACTAGTTTAGATTCCTAGGCACAGGGATACAGGGATTGCACAAGCCAATCAATATGCATTTTTATGTTAGTCAAAGCTTCAATTGAACTGCCAGGCAGAGGGAGCAAGACTGCTGACTCTGGCTATATAATTTAAATTAGAAAGGACCTGGGAAGGGCAAAGACTTAAGTCCAGAGAAAAGAAAAGAAGTTACATGGAATTCACCCAATACTGAAAATAGGAACAGAAAAGGTACAAATGAGATTACTCACACACATAATCACACAGAGACTGGGCTAGTAACTTGAGACAATGAAAAGCAGTAGACTTCAGTCACCTTTAGAAGTTTTTAGACAGATTTCATGTGCACCACTCTCCTCCAACTTCTGCACCCAAGTAACTCAAATTCTGCAGTTTTATGAAACTGTGAGGAAATTAACTATTGGTCATACTCTTTATAAGACAAGTGCAACACCATCCTGCTTTCATGCATAGCTGGATTTGTTTTCTTAAGAATCAATACTTTTCAGTTTGAGGGCCAAATTTAATTTTAATTAAATTCTCAGGTACACTTCAGTGGTGGCAGTGCTGAAGCTATGGGAGTAAAGCTATGGTAAAAAGGAGTCAAGCTAAAAGTTTAAAAAGCAGCATGTTTTATTATTATCAATAACTGTATCTTAGCAGAGACATTTTAATCTTTTGGAATGGTACAAAACTGCACCAAATGCTAGGAAACCACAAAATGATTGGGTCAAAGGGTGTGGCCAGTTGGGGAATCCTTCAGAATGAGACTGAGAACCAAGGGGGGATGGTTTTGGCACAAAGCCTGGGGTCCCTCCACTCCTGTTTTAGTGCATTCTGCTTTTTACACTGTCCAACAAGATGTTTCAAGGCTGAGAACAAAACAAGGTAAGATGGTAAAATTCTGCTGATTCCTTTTGAGTGCAGAACACACAACAGGCATTCTCTGTGGTAGTTCCAACCCTCTGGAATTACCTCCCATCTGAGATACATCACATATTGACTGTCATGAGCTGTCGACAGTTATTAAAAAACCTACTTGTTCACTTTTTCTTTAATACCATTGCTTGCATATAATGCACTTTTTCTCATGCACTGTTTAGCAGTTTTCTTCTAAACTGCTTTTGGATTTTTAAAATGGAAAGTAGTATATAAGTATATTTAAGAAAACCAATTTCTCATGAATTTATCTTGCACCACTAATCAGCATGACTACATCCTATGAGTTCAAAAAGTTAGTACTTTCACAATTCAGACTTTCAAAGTTTTTAGAGAGATATGGTGAACACAAAAGAAAATAAAGGTGAAGTGTCTGCTAATGAACAAAACAGCTGCTGTAAGAAAAGCTTAAGAAAAAGCTAGACAGGACACCTGAGGACTAACAAAGGCCTTAGGTTTAAACCCACTGGCTCCTTTTTCAGCAGAGCTACTAAAATTTCTGAAGTAATGGAAAAATGAGAAGATGTACACTGAGGAAACTGAACCTGCAGAATCATGCAGACTACTATCAAAAGAATTTTAAAATATCAATGTTCTCTTCAAGAATTCCATATGCTGCTTATCCAAGTTAACCCTTGCCTGTAAGTATCAAAACCTGTCCAATCTACTGAAGCCATTTATATATAAGAATGTTGCAATGTCTGAAACTGCCATTACATCTCCCTCCCTAATTTAAAATCTATTTACTGGAAGCAGGGCATGCTGAGGGAGGAGCAAGTGGCTTAGTGCTCACGGTGTTAAAAGATAATGCAATCTTATCTGGTTACCTTCTATGGGTCAAACACTCATACATATACAGCCATGGCTTGATCTACACAAACTACAACTGAAAATTATTATTATTATTATTATTATTATTATTATTATTATTATTATTATTATTATTATTATTATAACATTTCTATGCCGCCCCTTGCCGAAACCTCGGGGCGGCTTGCAACACGATAAAATACAATGAAATACAATAGCACATAATAAATTACCATTAAATACAAAATACAAAAAATACATTGGTTTACAAATATTAAAATTATCAGTATAACTTAAGTAAATAAAAATATAGGAGGAGAAAGAGAAGGAAGAAGAAGTTGCCCTGGCCAGATCATATGTTTTAACAATTCAAATGATGTTTAAATAAAAAGGTCTTTACCTGGCGCCGAAAAACCAGTAACGACGGTGCCAGGCGGACCTCTTTGGGGAGTGAATTCCATAATCTAATGCAGAAGCCACAGTAGAGTTCATTTCTCCTTCTATATTCCAGCTAATTAGCCTTCATTCTACTGTATGCAATCCTGTTCGATTAAAACAATGACCCTGCCCTATGAAGTAGGGCTGGAGATGGATATTATTTCACTTAAGTAGCAATGCATAATTGCAACCATAAGAACCAATTACACACATGCTGCAAAAGCAGGTAAAAACATTTTAGGCAGTTCAGCTGGGGTTTCAATAAAATAATTTCAACACAGCCTATCAGAAATGAATGGAGAAGGAAAGAGATCAAGTCGTGGCAAGACTTAGCCATTTACCATGCCAGGATCCAAGTTATACCTTGCATCAATGAAAGCAGGATTTGAAATGAAAACAAGCATCTTTTCAACTGAACAAGCATAAAGACCCTTCACCCAATCAAGCATGTTGACAGCCTATTTTCTCCACATGCTGCATCCACTGCCCCATCCTCCAACTTTCATGCATTCAGCAGAATATCTGAAAAGGGGTTCTCTTCAGACCCTTTATAGGGTCTTCCAGAATGAGTTCTTAAACCCATGAAGGCTGTGTGCACAAAAAGGCACAGTTCAGCTTCCTACAGTCACTGAACACATGCAGGGGGACATCTGTGAAAGAGGTAAGAATAAGAGATCAAGTTGCCCAATGGGCATGGCAACACAAAGCACATGCAATAAGATGCACAGCATGTTTCACACCTGTGTAATAAAAAATAAACAAAGATGTGTGAGAAAGATGATGGAAAGCACAGAGTTCAAGGGGAAGGTCACAGCTGAACTGTGACTCATGGTGGGTGGGGGGGGAAGAACTATGATACACTGTTCTAGCATAAAAGCAAGATGGAAATCACACCAAAAATAATCCAGTTCCAAATAGTCACTGAATAAAAAATAGTATAAAGACAGAATAGGCCATTACAGTAAGCCAATACAAGAGTCAGTAACAACAAAAAACTATTTGTTATAGCTAATGAAGCAGCTACCTGGTTTTCCCAGTTTAGCGAAGTAAAAAATCAGAATGGCAATAACAAGCTATTATCTTAAAACACTTCTTAGATTTTCATCAAAGAGAAACCCACCATCTTTACAATGGTTTATTTACAGACCATAGAACTCAGTTGGCCAATGATTCTATCAGAGCCTCTTTACACACAAATAAAAAAATCCAAAAGACTGTACCCTCCTCTCTGCATATGTACCTGCTGGATATACACAGAAGAATAGACATCCTTGTCATGTGCACATAATGTCTCAGAGCAGTCATCCCCAACCTGGTGGCCCCAAATGTGTTAGAATACAACTTCTATCATCCCTACCCAGCAGGCTGGCAAGTATATGGTGAACTTCAGCATTTCTTCATGGATTGTTTAGAAATGAAGAAAAGTATTCTAAAGGGCAGAAATATAACAGTACAGATTAACTCAGGACTGAGGGCATTCCATTCCTGTGCTTCCTTCAAACTCATGGCTGTAATCTTGAGCATTATCATTTCCTCTTGGCTCTCCCAATTTCATGACTGCTGCAGCAGAATAAAAGCATGTGCCTGTTTCATGTTCACAACCAGGTCTGGAAAAATATTTTGAATTCCTAGTCTGCAGCATCAAATTCCTAAGAACCAAGGTAATGAAGCTATCACTGCATCCTTTCCAAATACAGATCAGGATTGCTCAAAATACAAAAGAATGTTCCATCTTTACTTCTGTTAAGTTGCCTAAAATTCAACCTCTTTATGTTTTGATAACACATTTAAAGAGGCAGTGTAAGAAAGAACCAGTTAACTCTGCCCCAACCTAATAGAAAAGGTGTATGGCCCAAGGAGGTTTCAATATCGAGTCATGAAGAACAGTATGTTTTCCTCTCAAATTACAGTGGTAATTTTGTTACTTGCAATCTTTACAATTAAATATAAATTTAAGGGAAAGTGAGAATAAATATTCAAGGGTCTAAGATTTACTTACATTCCAAATACAAAGCACCTATCCCCCCTTTCCCTAGGCAAATGGTACAGGCCTTTGCTTGTAGAAACTGGAAAGCAAGAGGCATTGTTTGAGCTTTTATTAGCTCAGCAACATGAGGTATCCTCTATTCAAAATGTAATGGGCTTAAAATGTTCAGCCATTCCTGAGCTGCAGTTGGCCGAGTATATGTAGCTGACTTAAAATCCTATCCTCCCCGCATAAAATTCTTCTAAGAGAAGCGTTAGTCTGTTCAATCAATGAGGAAAAAGTGTGGCATGCGGCCGGGGGGGGGGGGGGGACTAAGACAAGAAAAGTGTGTATTTTCCCATTGTCAATCATATTATCATCTTTTTCAATTCGTTCTAAAAAGTCTTTGAATTTCCTATACCAATCTAAAATGGGTGTTCATTTGTTTTAACATGCCAGCACCTCCTACAAGAAATGTTTATGGCTTAACCTGCAGATCTAAGTCCAGCCGTGTCTTCTCAGCCTTATCAAGCAAGTCAGATACACATGGCATTTGTATCTGCTTGCATGCTTCAAAGATTGGAAAAGCAGTAGCTTTAAAAATAATTTCCAAAGATAGTCACAGCAAGCATTGAAAACCAGGAAATGAAATAAAATTCCTCAATGCTGCAATCATTTCATAACCAGATGGGTATAAAGTTATATAAAGCAATAGCCTAGTACAGCCTTCCCCAGCCTGGTGCCTTCCAGATATGTATGGTTTCAACTCTCACCATCCCAAAGAGCACAGGCCAATGAATTCATCTGGATGGCACCTAGTTGGGAAAGACCCGTGATTAAAAGGGCCAAAGAATACTTATCTATACTACTGCTATAAGAAATTAAGCCATATTTAAGTGAAAAAAAAAATCAAATTCAGAGCAAGCATTGAGGGCAATACTAGGGCCTAACTTTTAAAAAAGGCTTGGGCTTAATAGCAAATTACCCTCACAATCGCTGTCAGGAAATTTAAAAATGTCAAAACTTAAAAGAGAGCATTGCCTGCTTGAAGGGTATACTGAATTTCTGCTTAAAATTAAAAGGCACAATTAAGACTGAAACGTTTCATTCAGAAGAGGCATGATCCCCACCCTTGGTAAAGATGAAATGCCTTGTTAAAATAAAATAAAGCATTCCATCTAGAAATACTAAGGGAGCTGGGTAAAAGATAACTCCCAAATGGAAGGGAGACAGGGACAAAAATGGCCCAGTGTTGCAAAATTTTTAGTGTATGCCAACCAAGGTATAAAATCTCATACAAAGCCACACAATGTACTAGGCTGACATTCCAGCCCACTACAAACATGTCAAGAAGCTACACAAAGGATTCTTCCTGTATCACTGACTCAAGAACATGCCTTTTCTTCTCTATTTCTCCTTTTCTTCTCTACCCATTAGAAGAGCAAGGGGTTGTTTTTAAAGTCATCATCTTCCTCTAAAATTCACTGCCCTTCACTAATTGCTGACATGCTAGACCTTGACTGAACAGATGCTGCATTTAAAGAAGGCTCTATTTCTCACATCAGATCACCAATAAAGTATTGATTCACTTAAAACATGTTAAGTTATCCTTCTGTTGTTTTTTTAATAAGCACACTGGAAAAACGAATACCCAGAAGAAAAGATAGAAGGGATGTTGACCAAAAAATTTGACTCAACAAAGAGGATCCAGTCTTCCTCTTCTCGGACATTAAGCAAGTTCTTCCAATAGGGCTGTTATACGAAGGGATGAAATATTTATTTATATTAGATTTATTTACTATTTTTCCTTTTTTAAGAATTCTAAGCAGCTTATATCATTCTCTTACTCCAACTCTCAGTATTTATTCCTAAATCCAAACATTTGTAGGCCAGTAAAATTAGTAAATGACAGTAAAAACAGTTAATGCTTTCATATCATAAGAATCTCTAAGTGACATTCTTAGACATTTCTGTCTATAGGGAAGCTAGACCTGTACAGGCATAATAACCAGTAGGATTATGCTAACAGCCCTCAAAAGGCTGATAGGGGTGAGGCAAGGAAGGACATCAGGTCCTTCCTAAAACATCCTATTATGTAAGCAGCATTCTGCTAATATCTAATAAATAATCAAGAGAAATGTGAGCATAATGATAACCAGCCAAAAGAAAATGTTTATGAAGATGAAAGTACCGTCTCCCAAATTGTGTCATGATTCAGATAAAGCGATGCTGTTCCTTAATGACAGAAACTTATGCATTAGGAATGGCAGATAATAGGTATGTTATCTTGCTGCAAGCCCATTTTACTGTTTCTTCACATACCTTTCCTTCATGGCTAACTAGTCTCTGTGACCTCAATAACACCAGGGTATAAAATGATACTTCTTAACTATCTAAGAGAAACTTTCTAAGCTGAATGCAAGATCATGACTTTTCAGCAAAAAGGAAGAGATTGACTTCTTAGTCCAAGATTCTACTAGTTGCTGCTCAAAATTGATAGTACGAACTGAAGGGGAAGTCTCAACTCAGTTATTACTAGTCCCCCAGAGCCTGAAAGATCTGCAGGTTACAGGTTACTCAGGGTCAAATTTCACATGACCTTACTCCACTGACAGCATTTTAATGAACACGGTTCTTCAAACAGCCAAGATGAAGGGGTAGCATCAAACTATGGCAAATTTGGAGGGCCACACACCCCACCATGGTATTAACAAAGAGCCTCATTCCAAAGTGGCTATCAGCCCTGAGTGGGAAGCTTCCATTACTGCCAGGTATCTAGGAACTTGATGCCAACACCTAGGAATTTAACAACTTAACTAAATGCACGATTAACTCCAGAAGTAACTGACTGGAACAAGCGTGGGGAAACTGTGGCCCTCTAGATGCTGAACTACAACTCTTATTATCCCTAATCACTGGCTATGCTGATTGGCAATGAATTTGGAACGCCACACATTTGGAGGGCCACAGGTTCTTCCCCCCAGGCTACAACTTCCTCTGTTATGCCTAATTTATTTGAATTAGTGTTAACAGTTATAGTGAAGCCTAGAATATGCTTGTCATAGCTGTGAAAATGTCTCAATATTATTGGACAAGCCAAGAACAGCATTTTGTTCCATGGCCAAATGTGTAGGGTTTAATACTGTCAAGGACATCTAACCAGGAGGGGGAGAGGTTGAGTATGCAGTTTTAACCAGGAAAGCAAATATCACATGCACTCAAAGTACTAGAGAATGCAAGGCCCATGGAAGATTTTCTTCTCTTTCCTCTTGTAATGCTGAAACCATAGATCATTCTTCATATTGCAGCAGCATGAAGTGAAAACCCTACCAGGCTTATGCAAACCATATGACTTGGCTTTTCCTATACCCAGTCTAAGTTAATAATGGGAGTATACTGCATGTGTACTGCACATCAAGGTAAGGAAGAAAATGATGGAAAAAATAAGGTAAAGCAGTTCAAGGGGCCAAAACTGACGTGTGATCCAGAAAATTAGGGATGTGAACATCTGCAGTAATGCAGGAAGTGTGGCACAAATGGCAATATTTAACTCTGCTTGATGTGAAGAGATACTGGATGAAAAAGGAATGGGAGGCTTACAGGAAGCTCAAGGTTTACCAAATGACCTCAAGGTCTGCTCCCATAAAAGTGAAGGATGCTGGTTCAAAGTTAATCACCATTAGGCAGAACAGTCAGTTAACGTGCTTAGGTCATGCCCAAACTGCTACTAGAAGATCACCCAGGCAGAAAATGGAGTACAGACTCAAACGTGTTGCTTCACTAGAATGATGGATACATGAAGTTTTCGTTTTGCCACAAAAAACCACAAATGAACTAACCCTTTAATTAGTTGATGCAAGCTTACAAACCTCCGAAAGATTGTCAGATATAAATAACAGAAAGAAAAAAATATCAATTTTGTCCACCCTGGTTTGGCTGCCTACCATCAGAGGTAACTAGAATGAGAAGAAATTTTAGTTGGGGGATTCATATAATCCACCTAGGAGAATACACGTAATACTTTGGTTGCCATACCTTTTAAAGGGCAAAATGGTCAATTTAAAGTGTGCCCAACTGGTTGAAGCCAAACCAGGCTCTTCATTCTGTTTGAGCGCAACTGATATCCCTAATGCTGTAGTCACTTAAACTAGGTCATAACAAGAGCCACAGCTCTTAAAGGGCTGAACTGGCACCATCACAATCCTCACAGTAAGCTTATTCTTCCAAATTGGTCAAGAGGCAGTACCCCAGAACAATTATTCTAAGCAACCAGAACACAGTATTTGATGTCCCTTCCCTCTGCTCCCTTCCAAAGGTTAGAGCCAGTGATGTTTACATTTCCTGCCAAAGTCATTGAGCTGGTTCAGACAAGACAATACACTCTTGTTTGTCATTAAAGGTGAGCTGCGCTGTACAGACACGGGCTGCTTCAACCCGTCACTATGGGCTCTTCTAAGGCTGTTGTCACTCATGGTGAGCTGTCATGTCATCTGAAACTGGACAACACAAGCCACTTTATGAGAGCCTTAACGATCAGCAAGTTGCATGGCAAGAGCAGCAAAACTTCCTTGCAACTCTTGTAATGCAGCTGCCAGGAGCGCACCACTGAGAACAGCTCCTCCAAAGAGACAAAAGAGCACATGGAGGCTGCCACCACAAGTGTTCCCTGCCTGCAGCAGTATGGAGCAGCCATCCTTGCAAGTGGCTCCAAAATAGGCCGCTCCAGCTGCTGGCATGAATGGACAGCATCTGCTCCTCCTTAAAGAGGGGGCACAGGCCCTCTTGCCGAGGAGGGGCAGATACTAGTCATCCTTGTCTGTGGGAGAGGACTTCTCCAAAGCTACCAGCCAGGGAGGAACAGGAGCTGCCTGGAGAAACAGGAGCTGGCAATCTGCCCACCAAAGGTGCCAGATACACTTGAGGAGGGGCAGCACCATCAAGCAGGTTATCAGCTCCCACCCAAGAGGTCTATCCTCAGGCAGAATGTGGGGTTTCCTAATCCACTTGCCAGCAACCAGCCTTAGTCTGAGAGAACTGCTTTCAGGCTGGAGGTAGCACCCCCACTTCTTCCTGCCTGAAAGCAGACCTGGCCATGGGTAGGAGCTGGTGATCCACTCAGTGGCACTGCCTCATTCTTAAGTGGTGCTTCCAAGTGAATCAGTCACTCCTAGGGAAGGCAGCTCCTCTGTTCTTCTCACTGCATTTCAGGGCAGAGCTCTGACTGTATTACAAGGACGAAGAAAAACAAAAACCTTCGTCCACATTGTGCTTCAAGCTCCTTTCAGCCTTGGTTGGGACAACATGCAAGGGGCTGCTCCAGCCAAGGCTGGATGTTTCTTCCTGTTGTGCTTCGGGGTAGTAGCCACTTCTGTGAAGCAGGAACTGTCTGACAGCCACAGAGAGCTGAAATCATGCTGGTCGAAGATGAGACGCATTCTTCCTCATGCATCCCTGAACTAGTAAGGAGAAAAGGAGGGAGTGAGCAAAGTACTCATGGTGAATCCAATCATCTTTTGGGATCCTCTTGAGTTCTTCACAAAACAAGCAACTCACTGCGTATAGACACAGTGGGCTGCTAGGTTGTATGAACTCAGCTTCACTCTGCTCCCATTGGCTTTGGTCACCCCAAGTCTAAGTCTTACCATTTTTTCTAAACTACAAGAGTTCCAAAAGACCTTCTAATCGCAGATTGGTCTTTTGGGATCTTCTGTCTTTCCCATAAAAAAGTTCCTATCTCCACTACAGAAAGGAAGTTATTCGGAATCACCCAAACCTGGAATTGTCTGGTGGTCCATAATGCTTGTTCTCTACCACTTGGATATGGTACTCATCTATCAGGTCTAGAGCAGTCTCAGTCCAGTTTCTTTTAATGACACAAAAGCCCTGTCCAGGCATTCTTAAGCTGTGCATAATTAACTGTAGCCCTTTTCACCTCCTCATGCATCTCTGTAGAAAGTCCTCTGCAACCATGAAGGAGCACCATATGAGTCACAACCTTGGAAAATGAGCACAGGAAATCTCAATGGATTCAAGAGGCTCTCCTTTTCAGACCATCACCCCATGTAAGTAGAGGCTGAAGGAAACAGGTAAGGAGGGGGGCATGACTAGAACACTTCTGCATCTTGCACGCTGATTCTATACAGACTAAGTATACTTGAATATGCCTATGGAAGACAACACAATTACAGGGATAAACAGTCAGTAGACATGACGTAGGCACTGTCGTCTTGAATAAATGAAAGCAATGTGCTTTACTATATACGTTTTAATCCTGACCTCAGTATTCCACAATCAGATTCCAAGTTTAACTTTGAACTCTCTGAAAAGTGCTGTTCAAGAGACAAATGAAGCCTAAATTGGTCCAGGAGTCACTGAAGTACTGAATATCTAAACATAGGGGTTAGCAACATGCTGTCCAAAAGTATTTTTTAATAATTGTTGTTGTCAGAACCCTGGGCAGCTAGTACGGACCAGATCCCCATCCTCTCTTTTCTACTGCCCAGAATGCCCCAGGTGGGTCTAGATCATTCTTCAGAGCAGGTAGGTTATCTGTAAGGCAATGCTTTGTTGGTTTTCAGTCAGACAAAAGGCAACAGCCCCACCAAAGGGAGGGAGGGAGGGAGGGAAAGAACCACTTCATTTGTGGGAGTTCAGCAGGGAGCTGTGGGACAGAGAGCTAGAAAACCAGGGGATGGGATGCGAGAAGGTGGCAAAGGAGTTAGAAAAGCTGACAGGGATGGGAAGGTCAGAGGGGAGCAACGGTGGAGGTATGGATTGTTTTTCTATGTGTTTCTGTGATGGATGAATAAGGTGCACAGTTGTGTGTCTATGAAACCATGGGGGTGTTGGCAGTGCATAGGGTTCTGTGTATGGACAATGTGGCGGGTGGAATTTGGGAGGAAATAAGACGAATGATCTTCCTATGGAGGAAACGCATTTGAGATTCATTTTACAATAATTTATTTAGGGTGATCTGGGAAATTGGGTCACTTTTCTGCAATACAGGTATTTTGTTGCAGTAGAAAAGTGGGTTCAAA
Source organism: Varanus komodoensis (assembly GCF_004798865.1). Classification (NCBI taxonomy): domain Eukaryota; kingdom Metazoa; phylum Chordata; class Lepidosauria; order Squamata; family Varanidae; genus Varanus; species Varanus komodoensis. Next base: position 2,221,353 of record NW_025336088.1, read on the forward strand.
GTAGTATGAAAAGGCTTTTTTCAAGCAGAAATTTCCCTGGCAGCCTTGTGGCAACTCCTTCCCCACCAACATTAGGCATGCTGTGATGGTACCCAAAATAATTTATCAAAAATTCAACTGAGTCCACAGGCCCAAAATGGTTTGACAGCCCTCATCTAAATGGTCTCACTGAAATAACAATCTAGAAAATGAACATACTTAGGACTTTAAAACTCTTAAGTATTTCCAGGAACTGGGGCAATAAAGGGCACAGAGACATGCAATTTAATATTCTGTGTGGCAAAGAGAACCTGTACACAGTACATTGTTGTAACAAGGAAGAACAGTGACAGGGGAGAATGCGACCTACAGCTTGCGTCTTCTATTGACCAACAGAATTTTAATCTCCAATGCTCTGCAATACAACACTTTCCCACTCATGTCAAGCTACACCTTGCTTATTTATTTTCTTCCATAAAAATATGCACAGATTTAAGTAGCACCACCAAATACTTGCAAATGCCTGGAAGGCCTGCCCTGGGAGAAATACACTATCTATGTTTATTGTATCATAGGTAACTAAAGTTGGAGCAGGCAGGCAGGATGTCTGGTAGTCAAGAGTGCAGTAAAGTTCAGCCTTGCAATGCTAAACAAATGTTCTATCATTCTTCCTCACAGCTATGAAGAACAAAGCATTCCTTTCCAAATGAAAAGAATTCACTTTCCTAACCCATGTCCCAACTACAATAGCTGTTCCTTAGAGGCCACAAGCAAGCTTACAATAATCAAAGCTAAATAT